>NW_007259944.1:125101-137954 GCF_000164805.1 Carlito syrichta | reverse complement strand
GAATGCACTCGAGTGCTAATTTGCTGTTTGTCTCAATTTGAGATTCCTCAATAGCAGACCCTGAGACACAGATTTGAGCACAAGTCAATTATTTGGGAGGTAATCCCAGGAGACACCCACAAAGGAGTGGAGAGATTAAGCTAGTACTGAGTCCATAAAGGGTGCCCCATCAAACTAGTCACCACTGTGAGTTAACAGGAGTTTAATCTCATGAGGGAACGCCGGGAGCCCATGTGGAAAGCATACTTTTCCCATCAGAGGGAAGAGGGAGCAGGATGTTATGCACTCAGGCTGCTGTCATTGCTTGAGAACTCTTCCTGGGGGTGTTGATTCTCCAAGACTTCTGGCTTTCCCTGAGTGCATGAACTGGGTAGGTTTCTTCCACCAGAGAAATCCCTCAGGGAAAGAGAGGGGGTGCTGGCCGTAGGAGCTGCTCTAAAATCTGTTAGGAAGCAGACTGCATAGCGGGAAGTGAATGACAGAACACCGAGGCTTCATCTGTATTTACAGCCACTCCCCATTGCTCTCATGACCACCTGAGGTCTGTCTTCTGTCAGATCAGCAGCGGCATTAGATTCTCATAGGAACATGAATCCTGTGAACCGAGCACCTGTAACCCGAGGTGGAGCTGAGGCAGTAATGCTAGCTCTGGGGAGTGGCTGCAAATACAGATTAACATGAACAGTGAGGTTTGACTGAACATCACCTCCCACTCCACCGTGTGGAAAAATTATCTTCCACAAAACCAGTCCCTGGTGCCAAAAAGGTTGGGGACCGCTGTTCTTGAGAATACTCCATTGGAAAGGACTCAGGGGCTGTGAGCCAGGCACCAGCCATGTCTGCTGCCATAACTGTGGGCATACACTTTCCCTGCTTGAGCTTACTTTTCTCCATGACTCATGAGAAGTGGGCGTTTGATGAGTGCTTCCTAAAGTGTGAGACATGGACCCGCCGGGGTGGGAGGCGATTTTGGTGCCTCACGGACACCAGCTTTAAATAACACTGAGTCACAGGGAGAAAGTGATTCACATTTCTTGTTCAGTCCTTCCAGATCTACTGATGAGAAAGTCTCCACTGGGTGCTCCTTGGACTCCAACTCCTTTGTTCTCTCTCCGTCTTCCCCCTTTAGTGAAACAGAGCAGTCCTTAACACACACTGCAGCGCCTGGATGGTCATAACCCTGTTTTGAAGTTTTTTTAAATTTATTTTTTGGCTAGTGTCTTATTCATCGTATAGGATTGGGAACTTCCTTTATTTAAATAAAAGTCGAGCTGATTAAAGACAAAAATGAAGTAAATAGCGGGACAGGTGAGGTGTTAAGAATGAGAATCATGAAGGTGAGAATTCTGAAATCTCTTTGCCCTGAAGAGTTCCCTGTTTCTGTTTCTCTGAGAACCTTGTTGTTTTGTGAAACTTCCTGTTGCTGATTTTTTGATCCTATGCTAAACCTTCTCAGTGTGCTAGGTGTGAAACTCTTTTTCCCCTTGCTTGTGTGGTGTGTGATTTCATGTACCCAACAGGGACATCCTGGAATTGGTGAGTGTATAAAGATCACCCATCCTGGGTACTTTCTGAAATGTGCCATGGTGGACTTCATTGGCATCTCTCAATTCTGCCTAAAGAGGGATTTTAATTTGGTCGTTATCATAGTCTGCATGAAACCGCAGATGACCTCAGCAGATTTTCACCAAAGTCCCCAAAAGGGAAGTCTTTAAAGAGAGTAGATGTGTCTCCATCTTATATCCATTTGAGGTCATGCGTGCGTTCAAGGATTTCTAAACAAAGAAGGGTGTTTTAACAAGAAATGTGATTGTGGTTTTGAGCTTTGATGAGATTTGAGAAGAAAAACCTATTTTAAAGATGAACCAAAATTGCACTTAATTGAATAGCTGAAAAGAAGAAACACTTAAAAATATAATACACTTAATAAAAATGCTGTGATTTAAAGCAATATATTCTAAGCATAGTCTGTTTTATCCATAGTAAGTCTGAGATGTAACATTTTCTGGAAATAGGTCAAATTCTGAGTGTTTTGTAGTAAACACTATCCACCACTAGAGGGCGCTATTTAGTTGTCTATTTAACGTTCTTTTTTCTTTTTATAAAAACAATTTAAAAAAATGACTATGGGGCTATGAATTCTGATACGATTCTCGTTGAGCATGTTATGAAATTCCCTCCCAGACATTGTTTTGTTTTCATCTTATATGTGTGAAATTCCACTTTAAGAAGTATACATGACCCTGAATCTTTCAATATGAATACAGTCCCAGAGGTATTACAGAACGATGGAAGCAGAAGACATAAGTTTAAATTATTGGAATCCCATAGGTGTTCTGACTATTGTTTCTCTATATGTGTTACTGCACAAAGAACATTTATTGAAAATATTAATACTGTCAGCTTAGATCTTTTGTGAAAACACAAAGACAGGCAGTGCGGCCGAGGTGGGTGATTCTGTCACTTTTCCCGGAGTGACTTTTGTGATCTAAAACAATTTACAGGGCAGTCTTTCAATTTGTTTTCCAGGATTTGGGTCTCTTGGGCTCGTATTGTCTCCACAATCGTCATGGCCTACTTTTCTTTTCTGTGGTTGTGTTTCTTCTGAAACTTTTCTCTTTTGACTTGGGTTTTTCAAACTGTCGTAGGAGATGTTGCTGTTCTTAAAAGCACACTGACCCATGCTACCTTTAAAAACAAATTATGAATTTCCCCCAGTCTTCAGGAAAGAAAAAATAAGTTAATCAGTACAATGTTCTCAGTTTAAGTTCTTTCTCTGCATTACATTTTCTTAAACTGCTACAGCTTTGAGGCTATAGTTTAATATGATATTGATATAATAGACATGTAATTGTAATTATTTAAAGCTTAATACATTGATTTCCATGTTGTTGCATATGTTTGATAATTCTAACTTTGTCCTGAAATGACCATTAAAACATTATTATGTATATTATAAACCTATAATATACAAACATATGCTTTTATAAAATTCAAGCAATAAACATTTCATACCAATTTTAAACACAGAAGCAAAAATGATAGTCCCTCTTTAGTCTTTTCTGCTAATCCTCTTCTTTTTCTAGAAGTAGTCACTGTTTACATGTGTATATTTCAGATGTTTTCTAGGCATATGTGTAGTTGAAAAAGAAACTTTTAGTTTTTATTACTTTTTTTTTTTTTTGGTTTTTGAGTTAGGGTCTCACTCTATCTCCCAGGCTGGAGTACAGTGACATGATCATGGCTCACCACAGCCTTGACTTCCTGAGCTCAGGCAATCCTTCTGCCTCAGTATCCTGAGTAATTGGGACTACAGGTGTACACCACCACACCAGGCTAATCTTTTGATATTTTGTAGAGACGAGGTTGCCCAGGCTGGTCTCAAACTCCTGGACTCAAGCAATCCTCCTGCCTTGGCCTCCCAAAGTGCTGGAATTACAGGTGTTAGCTACTACACCCTTCTGAGTTTTTATTACTGTTTCTGATGGAATCATAATCTATGTATTGACACATCACTTTTCCTAGTAACAATGTGTCTTGGTGACTTTCCACTTCGCTACCTGTAGATATTTCTCATTCTTTATAACTGTTGGAGAATATTCCATAGACGATATGGATGTTCTTTAGCTTATTTAACCAGAGATTGAAGTTGGATTCACTTATTGAATATATTCAACAGCTCTGCAAGAGTCTTTCTTGTTTATACATCTGTGGGTGTGTCTGTAGCATTTCTAGCAGGGTCTCTTAGCCTCAGGGCAAATTTACATTATTGTCAGCCCTTCCACCCACAAAGCCATATTCTCCCGCTTCTTGACACCAGGAATCACCTGCTAAAACCCTTACCTGGGAGATGGTTACAGACGTTTTCTTCAGAATTTTCCTGAGGGCTGTGGGAAGTTTAAAACGCTTCTGAGGCACCAGGTGTAGATCTCATGAGAGTCTCATACTCCAGCTTCAAGAATATCACTAGCTCCAAGCTGGTTCAATTTCTTAGAGAGACATGGCTTTGGAGACCACTATCCTGATAAGGTAAACCTTCTCTGGTTAAAGAAAAAAAAAAGGAAATCAATTCTGGGAACATTTGGTGTCAGTCATGGCTTGAAATAATAAAATAAGTTAGAGTCTGTGCCCACAAGAAGTGCAGCTGCCCCGGGGGAATAAAATGAGGATTCAACCAACTCTAATCCCTGGCCAGACAAGCCGGACACACTGGGGCTGGCCCAAGGCCTTCTGAGTTGCCAAGTGGAGGCATGGGGAAAATGAAGATAAGTGCGGGGGGGGGGGGCAGGAGGAGAGAGATGGTGGGGGGGGGGGAGAGAGAGAGAGAGAGAGATATCAGGAAACTGGACCAATCTTTTACCAGTGATGACAAAGGGGGAGAAGGGAGAAGGGGGTCAGTGGAGTAGTTGGAATGACATGAACTACTATTATTATTATTGCATAAAAAATGCATGCATATAGTAGAAAATTTAGGAAATAAAGCAATGAAAAAAATTCTGTTTATTTGATCTCCCAGAGACAACCACGCTATAATTTTGGTGTATTTCTTTGGGATATTTTTTCCAGTGTATATTTTATAACAGCAGGATCTGTGCATCCCAGCTTTGGGAGTCCTTCCTGGGTGAGGGTCCCACTCCGCTGACAAGAGTGAGTGCAGAAGCCCCACCCCGCCACCTTAGAAAGGACCTAACTGCCTGTTCAAGAGGAGCTCTGACTTCTAATCGTGTCAAACTCGATCCTTCCTCAAGGGAAGGGATAGCTCAGTCTTTGGAATACCCAAGTGCCCAATTACCATTTCTGGGAGGCACCAGCCAGTGAAGCAAGAGAAAGTCAAACAAGTCAAATGTACATATCAAAACACGTTTGCATCTGTCTACACTCACCAAGATATCAGTCAATACCACTAGGCGATTTTTCTCCACAGGGCTCCAACATTCCAGTGCAGGAAGAGTGGGAAGGGATGGTTGGAAAATTTCTGGATTGAGGAAGAAGTTTCTATTCATTCATTGAGTAAACATTTTCTTATATTGTAAGTACCAGGAGGACAGGGATCATGTCTGTTTAAGAATGTTTGTCTTCTATCCTGAAGAAAGTCATCCCACAAGAATGGGTCAAAAGTGTCCTTCAAAAGTGTGAGAAGAGAAGTTGAATTTTGTTCTTATTGGAGATAGTTTGAGACTTCAGATTCTGCAATATGTTTTAAAAGTAGTTTTTAATGAAGTGCAGTTTGGACCAGCATTTTGATCAGCAGAAGAAAGAGAGAGTATCTCAGAGAGAGAAATCAATCAGCATATAAAAAATGAGATCATAGATGTATCAGGGTGGGTGGGGGAGAGACTGGAATGCCTGACTTGGAAGGAACAGATAGAAACTTCTGGACATCCACAGGTGCTAGAGACATGGATCTTGTCTTCAAGAATTGTGGTGGACATTTGCTGTTTCTTTTGGATGTTCAAACTCTTTTTCTGCATTTTTCTTAGACTTGGGAGATGCCTCACATTATGAGTCTGTGTCTTCCACCATAGAAGGCAGAGGCTTGACTTCCCAGCCTCCCTTGCAGCTAGGGCACAGCTACAGTCAGATACCCCACCCCAGACCCTGAGATCCCTACTGGTGTGGAATCCATGCTGGTGAGTGCCGTGGGAGCTCTACCCATGTCTGCAGTCACAGTGGCTTTCATGTCAGTGTTCAGAGGCCATGTCAAGGATTGCTGCCTCAGAGATTGCATAGTTCTGGGACAGGAAAGAAAGAGAGCAAATTGCAACCAGCCTTTTAATATGTTAGTCCACTTGAATGACAAATGTGTGCCAATGATTATCATCCATCAGTCAGTTAACTCACTCCTCTGCAGTGGAGCAAGAATGTGACTGTAATTGTGGTCCTCCTATAAGGAAACATGAGGAATAGGGAATAAGTATTCCTGTCCCTAGCAATAGCATGTGATTCCATTTTTGCAGGTGGTGTGAGAGCGGGTTTGTGCTGCCCCATTTGAGTAACTCTGGAAGTTCTTCCTGGCTAAGCTGTCTCTATGCTGGTTTTGGGTCCCTCATAATGTTTCTCTTATCACAAAACATCCTTGATTCAATTCCTTTTCCACTCGAAGTAACCAGAGATGATTTCTGTTGCTTACAACTCTGAATCCTGACATTAGGATGGGTCTGTTTGAGGAGTGGTGGGAAAGAGTCTAGATGATGAGACATTTTAAACGTAATTGGACACCAGTCAAATGTTCTTCTGGACGTTGGCTATAGTAATACAATTTAATACCCTCAAGCAATTCATAGAAGAATGTATTAAGCATATGAAAAATACGTAGCCTCAGTAATAATAAAATTACAAATAAAATCAGGTTGCTATTTTTACTTCAGAGGTGATAAAGATGAAAAAGAAAATGCTCATTGCTGGTAAGGATACAGCAAAGTAGACATGAGGTTCACAAACTTTCTGGAAGGAAATCTGGCAATAAGTGCCACAACTGTAAAAGTCCATGTGCCTTGATCCAGCAGTTTTGTTTGTAGGAATTATTTTGGAAATAATTGACCAAGTACATTAAGATGTATGTGCCAGGATGTTCATTGCACTATTGTTTATTTTAGTGAAAAATTGAAAGCACTCAATTTCTCATTAATAGAGAATTGACCAAATAAATTATTAATGCACAATGTAGTTAAGTATTATCCATTCTCATGGTTTCAGCCATCTTTATTTCTGTGGAAATGTGTCCATGAAATATTGTTGCATGAAAAAGTCTCAACAACCAATGTGTGTGTGTGTTAGGATGCGAGGGGTGCCTGATAAAGTTGTATTCTTCTTTCGTGTCTAAGTTCTGATTTGAGAGATAGCTACAAAAGTCAGACAGATGGTGATAAAAATGTCAGCTTCATTACTGATGAAAGTTTTATTAGAGGATATAGCTTAGAGTGTATTCACATAAGCTTGCTGTAGTCCACCCAGGCAAAAGTTACGCTTGCCAAGAATTGTTGCCTCAAAGATTGCGTGGTTCTGGGGAAGGGAAGAAAGGGAGCAAATTGCAACCAGGCTTTTAATATGTTAGCCTACCTAACTTAGAAATATGGACCAATGATTATCATCTATCAATCAATTAACTCACTCCTCTGTGGGGTGGGGGCAAGTGTGTTACCGTAATTGCCGTCCCCCCATAAAGAAACACAAGGAATAGGAAATAAGTATTCCTGTCCCTAGCATTAGCATGTGATTCCATTTTTGTTTTAAAAATGTATATATGTATAAATAGATATAAAAATAAACCTGAGTTGGGTGTGTGAGAAGTAGTCTTCCCTGTGGGTTGGAATTGTGAGGATTTTCAATTTCTCTTTATTTGACTTTTAAAAATAAACAATAATTATTTCTTATAGAAAAAATAGAAATATGCTTCTATTAGAAAACTAAATTTCTGTTCATATTGTATGTCATTCATTCTTTATGTTATGCAGCAAGTATATTTTATAGGGAGCTGAACACTGAGAATAAGTATACACAGGTTCCATGTTGAAAATAATTACTGGGATTCTTCATACATTCTTTGATGTCCTTCCAATGTTTGGATATAACCAAGTTCCTCCTATGCTTTCACTCACGTCCCCTTCACAAATCTTCTTTATTAAAACTTACACTGCCAGGGGACGGAGAAGGTGGGGAGCATGGAACAACACAAAGGGTACTGGATCCTCAACCGGGAGAAGTGAGGACCAGTTGGAGGCCCAGACTTCACCTGCACATAGATTACTCATGTACCTAATTCCGATTTATACCCCACATCTTTGTAACTAAATAAAATAAAACAAAAACAAAACCCACTTCTCATGCTTCCATTGTACTGTGAGTGAGAAGTCATATTCACTACACTGATGTACTGTGTAAACATGTAAGTAACAGGTGGGTATAAGGATTGAAAAATAAAGCCATTTATAAATAATTATTCTTGGAGGGGAGGACCTGAAGGCAGTAAATCTGGAATCTGGTAAACCTGCCTCCCACATTTTACTAGGGAAAGGAACTCTTTCAGATGCAGATCAGCTACATTCAAAAGAAAACTTAAAAAAGAAAAGAAAAAGAGAAAAAGGCAAGTGATTGGCATAAGAGGATTACAGGTCTTTTTCCACTTACCTTTTCATTTTTCCCTGCTCAATCAGCTTGCATTTAAGACTAAAAATAAAGTGATTTAAACTTACACCTGAAAACTCAGCGAGCTTTAGGAGGGAATGACAAGGAGGATCGCATCTTTTGTTTTCAGATTTTCGAGATCAGAACCTGTTACTTCTTCTGCTGCCCTATGACGATGTCCCACCTCATTCTGGGCAGATGGTGGACAATGGTAGCTGTTTATCCGATATCTATTCTCTTTTCTTCCTTGCTTGCAGAAAGCTGTTCATCCGATATCTGTTCTCATTCTTCAAGCATGCAACGGGTCCAGAACACATGCACGCTCCTCTCCCATTTCCCTTGCACCCAAATTTCTCTTTATTTGACTTGTAAAAATAAACAATAATTATTTATCATAGAAAAAATAGAAACATGCTTCTATTAGAAAACAAAATTTCTGTTCATACTATGTCATTTATACTTTATGTAAATGACATTCGGTTATGCAGCAAGTATATTTAATAGGGAGCTGAACATCTGATGCAGTTCTAATCAGTAAGACCGACGCTGAATTTGCTATGAAGACTTCTGCTTTCCTGATACCCTTCCTACTCTCCTCAGCCTCTTTGTCCCTGCGCGTTTCTCAACTTTCACATCTGAAATGTAGATGTGAGGTTTACAGCCATACTACCCTGAACATTCCTGATCTCGTCTAAAATATAGGTGAGATGCTTGGAGGACACACAGCCATCTTGTGACCATAGGGATCAATGTTGCTTGCTGAGAGTGGAGTACCAGAAGGGAGACAGGGTCTGGGTCCTAGGTGGCTTCACTGACCAGCCCAGACCGGTCAACCTCCAGATTTCCTATTGTATAAGATAAATAACATCTCTACTTTGGATAGTTTTAAAACATTTTAACCCCTAAACTCAAACAATTCTTTTTCTAAAAAATACTTTTTAATTTTAATTTTATTTTTGAGTCAGAGTCTCACTCTGTCGCCCAGATGGGAGTGCAGTGACAAGCTCACGGCCACCGCAGCCTTGACCTGCTGGGCTCATGTGATCCTTCCACCTCAGCCTTCCAAGTGTTTGGAACCACAGGTGTGTGCCACCACATGCAGCTAATTTTTTGATTTATTGTAGAGACAAGGTCTCGTCAAATTGCCCAGGCTGGTCTAGAACCCCTGGGCTCAAGCAATCTTCTTGCCTCCACCTCCCAAAGTGCTGGGATTATAGGCATGAGCCATCATGCCTGGCCAAAAAAAAAAAAAATTAGATTTAAGGGGTACACATGCAGGTTTGTTACATGGGTATATTGTGTGATGGTGAGGTTTGGGCTTCTACTGAACCTGTTGCCCAAATGGTGAGCATGGCACCCAATGGGTAGTTTTTTCCCAGCATTTCCCTCCTCCCTTCCCTTCCCCCTTTAGAAGTCCTCAGGGTCTGTTGTTTCTGTCTTTATGCTAGTGTGCACCCAGTGTTTAGCTTCCACTTATAAGTGAGAACATGTGGTGTTGGGTTTTCTGTTTCTGTGTTAATTCACTTAGGATGATGGCCTCCAGCTGTATGCATGTTGCTACAAAGGACATGATTTTGTTCTTCTTCTTCTTCTTCTTTTTTTTTTTTTGAGTTGGAGTCTCACTCTGTTGCCCAGCTGGAGTGCAGTGGCATGTTCCTGGCCACCGCAACCTCGACCTGCTGGGCTCAGGTGATCCTTCTGCCTCAACCTCCCAAGTAGCTGAAACTACAGGCATGTGCTACCATGCCCGGCTTGTTTTTTGATTTATTGTAAAGATATGGGTCTCACCAAGTTGCCTGGGTTGGTCTCAAACTCCCGAACTCTGGCAATCCTCTCGCCTCAGCCTCCCAAAGTGCTGGAATTACGGGTTTGAGCCACTGCACCTGGCTTATTCTTCTTTATGGCTGTGTAGTATTCCATGGTGTATGTACCCCATTTTATTTATTCCATTTGCCATCAATGGACACCTGGGTTGGTTCCATGTTGTTGCTATTGTGAATAGTGATGCAATAAACATATGCGTGCAGATGTTCTTTTTGGTAGAACAACTTATGCTCCTTTGGGTAGGTGCCTGGTAGAGGGATTGCTGGGTGGAATGGCAAATCTATTTTTAGTTCTTTGAGAACTCTCCAAATTGCTTTCCACAGGGGCTGAACTAGTGGACATTCCCACAACAGCACATGAGCATTCCCTTTTCTCCACGGTCTCACCAACACCTGTTGCTTTTTGACTTATGAATAATAGTCATCATGACTGGTGTGAGATGATATTTCACTGTGGTTTTTATTTACATTTCTCTGATGATTAGTGATGTTGAGCATTTTTCTCATATGTTTGTCAGCTGCTTGTATCTCTTCTTTTGAGGAATGTCTGGTTATGTCCTTTGCCCACTTAAATTTTTTTTTTTTTTAATTTTAGATTCATGGGATACGTATGAGGATTGGCTACATAAGAGTATTGTGTGAAGGCAAGGTCTGAGCTTCTGATGAGCCCTCCCCTCCAGTAGTGGGCATGGAACCCAGTGCGTGGTTCTGTGTTCCTTATCCCCCTTCCCTCTCTACCTCTTTTAGCAGTGTCTTTTGTTCCTGTCCTTTGCCCATGTGCGCCCAATATCTAGTGTCCATTTATGAGTGAGAACACGCGGCATTCAGATTTTAGTTTCTGTGATAGTTCACTTAGAATGATGGCCTACAGCTATATCCGTGTTGCTGCAAAGAATGTGCTTTTGTTCTTTTTTATGGCTGCGTAATATTCTGTCATGTATATGTACCACATTTTCTTTATCTGGTCCACGTTTGATGGACATCTGGGTTGGTTCCATGTTTTTACTATTGTGAATAGTCTTTGCCCATTTTTTTTTTTTTTTTGAGTCGGAGTGTCACTCTGTCATCAGACTGGAGTGCAGTGGCTGCTCCTGGCCACCACAGCCTCGACCTGCTGGGCTCCAGCAATCCTTCTGCCTCAGCCTTCCAAGTAACTGGAACTATAGGTGTGTGCTACCACGCCCAGGTAATTTTTTGATTTATTGTAGAGATAAGGTCTTACTAAGTTGCCCAGGTGGATCTTGAACCTGCAGGTTCAGGCAATCCACTCACCTCGGCCTCCCAAAGTGCGGGATTACAGGCTGAGCCACCGAGCCTGGCCTTTTGCCCACTTTTTAATGGCTTTTTTCCCCCCTGTTGATTTGTTTAAGTTCCTTATGGATTCTGCATATTATTCCTTTGTCAGAGTCATAGTTTGCAAATATTTTCTCCCATTCTGTAGGTTGTCTCATATTTACTTAGTTGATGGTTTAGTTTGCTATGCAGAAGCTCTTTATTTTAATTAGGTCCCACTTGTCAATTTTTGTTTTTGCTGTATTTGCTTTTGAGGACTTGCTCATAAATTCATTGCCAAGACCGATGTCCAGAAGAGTGTTTCCTAGGCTTTCTTCTAGGATTTTTATAGTTTGAGATCTTACATTTAAACCACGAATCCATCTTGAATTAATTTTTTGTCTATAGTGAGAGAAAGGGGTCCAGTTTCATTCTTCTGCATAGGATCAGCCGGTTTGCCCAGTACCATTTATTGATTAGAATGTCCTTTCCCTAATGTTTATTTTTGTCAATTTCGTCAAAGATCATTGGTTGTGGGTCAGTGGATTTATTCCTGAGTTTTCTATTCTTTTCCATTGGTCTATGTGTCTATTTTTGTGCCAGTACTGCCATGCTGTTCTATAAACCCAAATAATTCTTAACTCACACAAGTGTTAGGCCAACATTGTCTTATCACATCCCCTCGACAGTCCTAACAGAGTGAATGTTGGGACTGGATATTTTTCTGCCCAGTGTGCATTCTCCCATGTCCGGGTAACAGATATCATTTCTCTCTGGGAAACTCTCTCTTTCTCGCAATCCATGCGTGTGGTTTGAGTAGCATTGATCATCCATGGCACCGGCATAGGCATATGGATGATCAAAGCAACACTAAGTGAGGTGGGTTTAGGGATGGGCACATGGCACAATTTGGGCCGAAGTCTGATTAGCTGGAGAGGGGTGTTCTATTTTTCATTAGAACATAAGGAAGCCTGGAATGACTGACCCCATAGGGAGCTGGTCAGCCTGAGAGTGAAGTTGATGTGGGAAAGGGCTGAACTGAGAATCAGGGATCCTAAGCGCTGGTGTGAATTCTGAGCTCCCAAATCGGGCTGTGCTAAAAAGTCAGGGTCTTTCTTTGATAGTCTCAAATATTTGAGTCCATTAGTTTCCTTTTTCCTTTAAAAGTCTGTTTGAATTGGTTTTTCTGTCACTTGTTATCAAGAGTATTACCACCTGTAGTGATAGTAGTTGTCCACTAATAGCAATATTGTTCCTACCTTACTGACATGAGACCTGAACTCCAGGAGTATATATTTTTAATAATTTGCTGAAGACCCTATTGCTTTGGACTCAGGCCAGCAGCCCTCCAAGGTTGGCCAGTATTCTTACTGAGAAATCATGTTTCTGTTGCTGTCCCATGCTGTCTGTGTCCAAAGCCACCATCTTGTGAGTTGATGTGAATTTGTGCTTCTCCTGGGCCCCCTGTTGAAACACTTGTTGGACTTTAGAAAAGATACATTTCAGCCGGGCTCACTGGCTCAGCCTGTAATGCCGCGCTTTGGGAGGCTGAAGTGAGTGGATTGCCTGAACCCACAGGTTCGAGACCCGCCTGGGCAACTTGGTGAGACCTCATCCCTACAATAAATCAAAAA
>NW_007259944.1:40876-124980 GCF_000164805.1 Carlito syrichta | reverse complement strand
AGCGGCCACTGCACGCCAGTCTGGGTGACAGAGTGAGACTCCAACTAAAAAAAAAAAAAAGAAAAAAAAGAAAAGAAACATTTCTTGGAACACATTAATTTGTGGAGTTGGTGTTTATAATTAGCTAGTTTTGAGCTACTTACGGTAACCTCACTGGGTTATTTATTTGATCACACAGGACTCTGATACAAAATGGCTTTGATTTGGTTTTGCAGTGACCCACGTGAACTGCATCATTAGGCAGTTGGTAGAGGTCTTACTAATTACAAGAAATAAAAAGGAAAGTCTAAACATGCCTCCTCTCCTCAAACATTCTTTGCAAAACACGCTTTGCTAGGCCCTGGACTAGTTCGAGAAAATGTGTCACTAACAAAATATGGAAGAGCCTAATGGAAACAGTTTTATTGAGTGCCTCTGTGACAAAAATATCTTCAAAGGGAGTTCTATCAATTTTATTAAGCTACATTGTGCACTTTTACATGACAAGCATATCAAGCACAATAGCATTTGAATTAGCAATCAAGTTTTAATAGTATTTGACACTTCCCCACCTTGTACTGGCAGAAGCTGTCTCTCTGAGGAGAGACGCCATGCGAGAAATCGTCAGCCTCCAACAGAGAAATGGGTGGCGTCCGAAAGTGCTTTTGTGAATTTGCTGGATGTTTCTCAGAAGAAGTTTGTTCCCCCCATGGTTAGAATGATGTTTAGTGTCCTGGGCTGACATGTGAAAGCCAATTTAATCCATTTTTGTTAATTAAGAGGCCTGGGTTGCAAGTCACAGAAACCAACTCTGGTTAATTGAATCCAAAGGGAGTGTTCTGGAAGGTTATTGGGAACTCTGAATCAGTGGGAAGACTGAGGGTCTAAACTTTCCGAGAGGCAGTCCCAGAGAGCCACAAAGCAGCACCTACAGGAATGGCTGCCATCTTGATTTCCACAGTCACTGTGAGTACCAGAAGTCTGTTCTTCCCTGTGACTTTCCACTGGACAAATGGCACCTGCATTCACCCAGACCCTCAGGACAATTTGTTGGAATGATCCTTTTCTATTTCTCTCATATTCCACATCCAATCCTTCAGTAAATTTGGTCAGTTCTACCTTCTGGATATATCTAGAATCGGACCACTTTCCATAACACCCACAGTTATAACCCTGGTGCTAGGAGGCATCATTTCTTACCTAAAATATCACCATCGCCTCCTCATTGATCTCCCTTCCTCCTCCTTCCCCCCAGACAATCTCTACTCCACCCAGCAGCAGCAGGACTGTGTTAAAACCCAAGTCAGATGATTTCACTTCCTCCAAGAGTTTCTCATCTCTTAGGAAGTGACTTGATCTGACTTGGTCTGGCTCCTGTCACCTCTCTAACTTACTTTATTCTTTTCAGTCAAAGTCTCACTCTGTTGCTCAGGCTGGAGTGCGGTGGCACAATCATGGCTCACCACAGCTTCAAACTCCTGGGCTCAAGCAACGCTCTCTCGGTTTTCTGAGTAGCTGGGACTATAGGCACAAGCCATCATGCCTGACTAACTTGTTGACCTTTTGTAGAGATGAGTTCTCACTATGTTGCCTAGGCTAGTCTGGAACTCCTGGACTCAAGGAATTCTCCTGCCTTGGCCTCCCAAAGTGCTTGGATTATAGGCATGAGCCAGCTTACCCAGGCTCAAACTTTCTTATCAACAATCTTCCCTCAGCCCATCCTTCCACTTTAGCCACACTGACTTCCTCCTCAATGTTCCTCAAATACACTGAGCATGCTGTAACCTCAGGTCCTTTGTACTTACTCTACCTTCTACCTGGAACTCTGTTGCCAGAGCTTCTTTGCTCAAATGTAGTTTCCTTAGAGAGGCTTCTCTGACTATCCTCTGAAACAGGAGTCTTCCCTTCCTCATTCCTTTTCTCTTTACTCTGCTTAGTTTTTTACACCCCTCATTACCAGGTGATGTTATATAAGACAAGATGTGTTTATTGTCTGACTCACTCTCCCAGGATCTAAGTTCCTTGAATTTTTGTTTTCTTCAATTCCTTTTCTTCAGTGTCCTTGCTCTAGCATATGTTAGCTACTCAATAAATGTATTTTTGGAAGGAATGAATAAATAAATTCATACATGAATGAGTATATGGAAGGAATGAACTCCAATAACTTTTAATTTAAATTTCCAGCTTCCAGGAAGGGTTTCAGCCAGTTTGGCTGAAGGAAAACAACTACAACTCCCAAAGGAAAGAAACACCCCTGGAAAGGAAGCTTTTCTCTCTATTGGACAGATGCTAAGGGATCAATGGCACATAGGTGATGGAGCTATACCTACCAAGGACTGAGTGAGTATGTAGAAATTGAATAACTTTCTGTCTCTGTCAGGGATACTTTATGTTCAAGTAACAAAACCCAAGCCATCATAGCTTAGACATGCAAGGGTTTGTCTTTCCTTCATTCCAATCAGTAAGAAGGTAGTTACTGGGACTGGTTAAGTAGCTCAACAACATCAGAATTTGAGCTGGTATTTCTTTGATACTCTTAACTGTTCCTTCAAGATCAAAATATGGCAGCTGAATGTCCAAACTTCCTGCCTTCACAGAATCTTCAACAGAAGGAAGGGCTGGGGACAAGTGGCAGGGTGTTTTCTTCAAGTGCATCTCTCATAGAAGGAAATATGGGGTCTGACAATTAAATTTGCAAGCTTATCCTAGAAAAAATGCCACATACCTCATTGCTGAATATCACTATGCTCACCCTCGAAGTACTCCCCTTGGGAAATTATGCACCAATGCCACTGCCTAGTTCACTCGTCAAAGCAGTTTTGGAACTCTGTTTTTGGAATGGCCATCAGAGCTGTTGTCGTATTACCCTCGAGATTCTGAACATTATCAAATGTCTTCCTTTCAATATTTCCTTTATCTTCAGAAAGAAAAAAGTCATTGGGGGACAAATCAGGTGAGTAGGGAGGGTGCTCCATTACAGTTATTTGTATAGTGCTGCCAATGTAAGTACATGGTGACACGTTTGCAAACTTAATTGTCAGACCCCCACAAATAATGACGACAGTTTTGATGGCCATTCCAGAAAAAGAGTTCCAAAATTGCTTTGATGGGTGGACTAGGTGCTGGTGTCAGTGCATAGCTCCCCAAGAGGAGTACTTTGAAGGTGACTGTAGTGATATTCAGCAATGAGGTACGGAGCACTTTTTTAAGGATGGTTCGCAAACCTAATTGTTGGACCACGTATCCTCCTAGGAGCTATCTGAGAGTTCTTGTTATTTCATCTTGGCAAAACTGGAGAGTTAGGTGATACCCATTTGGCCTTTCTCGTCTTAAAGTGAGAGATGGGCATGGGAGAAGCCCGTTGGAAATGCATCTGAGTCATCAGTAAATAGTATCTGCTCAAGATCAAAGAGCTAGAGGGTAGCTCAAGAAATTCGTATTTGGTCTGCGTTTTGTCTGATGCCAAAGTCCATCTTTTAGGCATTGTGTTTCATTACCTTTGGGAGGGAAGCTTTCCTTTCCTTTTTGTTTCACCTTTTTAAGATGCTTTCTAGGTAGCTAGACTCAAAAGGTTACCAACTGCATGGACCCATTTATATGGAAGACCAGAATAGGCAAATCAATAGACAGAAAGTAGATTTGTGGTGTCCAGGGGCTGGGAGATTTCAGGGAGTGCAGAGTGACTACTAATAGATATGGAATTTCTTTTAGGGGTGATAAAAGTATTCTAAAATTAGATCATGGTGATGGTTGCACAACTCTGAAGATACTAAACATCACTGAATCAAATACCTTGAAATGGTGAATTTTATGACATGTGATTTATAATAGAGATGTTTTACTTATTTATTTTTAATTTTTTCTTGAGTCAGGGTCTCACTCTGTTGCCCAGGCTGGAGTACAATGGCACCATCGTGGCTCACCACAGCCTCGACTTCCTGGGCTCAGATGATCCTTCCCGCTCAGCCTCCTGAGTAGCTGGGACTATAGGCATGCACCACCATGCTCAGCTAATTTAAAAAATTTTTTTAGAGATGGAGTCTTGCTATGTTTCCCAGGCTGGTCTTGAATTTCTGGGCTCAAGTGATCCTCCGACCTTGGCCTCCCAAAGTGCTGGGATTACAGGTGTCAGCCACTGCAACCGGCCAGATATTATTTGCTTGTTTATTTTTATATATTTTGTTTTATAGATGTGGGGTACAAGTCAGAATTAGGTATATAAGTGGACTATTTTTTAAAGAAAGGTAAATGCTAAACATATATTACAAATTTTGTAGCCCTTACATGTAAATATATACTAGGACTTTCGTAAAACCTCAAAGCATCCCATGCCTCTCCTGGCCTCTAACACGACTTGGGCACGTACACTCTGATGCATTTTCGGAGTTTTAATTCATTTATTAATTTTCCTCACTCTCTTTTACTGATCTGCACTCATTTTTCTCTTTTAGGTGTCCTTTCTAGGTAATTTTCCTTATGAAGAATATATTACTTTCTCTAACACTGTCATTGCCTCATTAAATGGCAAACTCCACAAGTCAGCACTTGACATAACAGCTAATATTGCTTCCCTATAGTAGTTGCTCATGCAGTTAAGTGAAGTTTTAATATATTCAAAAGGACTTGAAGAAACCTCATAGTAGTACTAGGCCTGTTGCTTCAGGATGGAGGTTATCAACCCTGGCGATACTTTTTAGACTTCCGAACCCTTTTCACACGCTGGACTCTGGTTTCCACATGCAGAGATTCTGATTCCATTGGTCTGGGATGGGATCTGGGCATTTCAGCTCTACACGTGTTTCTAATATGAAGCAAAGGCTAGAATGGTGCTTTCAACCTGGGTCATTCTTCCCGGGAGACATGTGGCAAGGTCCAGAGACATTTGTGATGGTCATAGCCAATGTGTGTGCCACTGGAATCTGGTAGGTAGAAGCTGTGACTGCTGCTAGACATCTGAAAAAGCATAGGACGTCCCCCGCCACCCAAAGTGACTTGGTTCAAACTGTCAGGAATGCCAAAATGGTGGATCCCTGGGTTAGAGGAATCAAAGAGAAGGCCAGCAAACTGCATCGTGAGACTGTGAGTTTAGGGCAGTTGTAGCAGGCTGGAAATAGAAACATGGGAGTGTAGCCCAGGTAGACAAACAGATAAACACTGGGAGTCACAGCTGTGGTTCAAATGGCACTGGTCATCACTGGGGACATGCACATCAAAACCACCATGAGGTATTACCTCAGACCTGTTAGGATGGCCATTATTCATAAAAACAAAAAATAACAAGTGATGGCGAGGTTGTAGAGAAATTGGAACCCTTTGTGCTATTAGCAGGAATGTAAAATGGTGAAGGTGCGATGGAAAACAGTATGGAGGGTTCTCAAAAAATTAAAAAATAGAACTATCATATGATCTAGCCATCCTACTTTTGGGTATTTATCCAACAGAATGGGAATCAGAACCTTGAATACGTCTTTTCACTCTTGTATTAATTACAGAGTTATTCACAGTAGCCAAGATGTAGAAACAATCTAAATGTCCTTTGGCAGATCAATAGATGAAGAAAATGTGATATATACCTACAATGGAATGTTGATCAGCCTTAAAAAAAGGAGAAAATCAGGCCAGGTGTGATGGCTCATGCCTATAATCCCAGCACTTTGGGAGGCTGAGGTGAGAGGATTTCCTGAGCCCACAGGTTTGAGACCAGCTTGGGCAACTTGGTGAGACTTTATCATTACAATAAATCAAAAAATTAGCTGGGTGTGGTGGTGCATGCCTGTAGTTCCAGCTACTTAGAAGGCTGAGATGGAAGGATTACCTGAACGAAGTAGGCTGTGGCTGCAGTGGGCATGCCACTGCACTCCAGGCTGGGCTACAGAGTGAGACTCTGACACACACACACACACACACACACACACACACACACACACACACACACACACAAGAAAAAAAAGAAAAAGAAAATCCTATCATATATGACATGGATGAAAGCTTAGGACATTATGCCAAGGGAAATAAGCTAGACACAGAAAGACAAAGATGGCATGATTCCACTTATATGAGGTATCTGAAATAGTCAAGCTCATAGAAGCAGAGAGATGGTGGTTGCCAGAGGCCAGGGAGGGGTGTGGGTGACAGGGAACTGCTGTTCAGTGGATGTGAAGTTTCAGTTAAGCAAGATGAGAAAGTTCTAGAGATCTACTGTCTACCATTGTACTTCTAGTTAGCAATACTGTACTGTATACTTACACATTTGTTAAGAGGGTAGATCTGATGTTATATGTTCTTTCATACCACAATAATAACAAAAGGCATTGAGTTTGATGCCCTCATGAATTCCATGGATCCAAGTCCGCTTTTGTTGATAAGCTCATCCAAAAGCAAGACAGGAGATAGGTTGTTAAAATTCTTGTTATGTTTACAGACATTCTCCAGCTAAAAGCCATCAACTGCCAACCATGATGAGCAAATGCCTATTCACATTTAAAATGAAGAACTTTTGACAATTATCTGCATCTTTATTCCTTCAGCAAGCTTTCAGAATTATTGCTTTCATTAGAGAAAACTTGGGCCACAGCATCACACTCCAGGAAACAGCACACCATTATTTGTGATAAGGAGGGAGCAGTAGATAAGAGCAAACATGCACAGACTCAGGAGAAAAGTCTTTGTGGGCTGGAGAGAATTGGAAGCAGATCATGCACAAGGCACCAAAGCAGCAAGCACCCTCTGTACCCTGCGACAAATGTTGACTTGGTGGATTTTTGTTTATTTGTTTAAAGCCAGCCACTTGATATGTTCTCGTAAGCCATGCAAGAGATTGTGATCATGGATAATGAAAACAAAATGACAGGCAGATAAATTCAGTTGCTGTTGAAGAAATCTTGTAAGGTATTCTCAATAGTATAAAGATAAGGGAATCACATAATTGAAAGAGCTGAAAACAGCAATAGCACCAGACATATAAGGAAGAGGAATCAATTGTGGGATGCAGGAAGGAAGTTCAGATAAGGCCAAGTTCCCTTTTATGAGTAAAATTGTCCATTGTGGAAGCCAGAGGGACTAGTCCAGTCATTCTCAATTTTGGCTGCATAATAGAGTTCCCTGAGGAGCTATAACAACTCCTGATGCCCAGGCGCTGTATACTCTAGAGTGAGCCAGTGGTCCCCAAATGTTTTGGCATCAGGGACTGGTTTAGTGGAAGACAATTTTTTCACGAACTGAGGCGGGGTTGGGGGAGTATCATCAGGCATTAGATTCTCATAGGGAGCACGCAACCTAGATCCCTCACATACACAGTTTACAACAGGGTTGGCACTCCTATGAGAATTTAATGCCTCCACTGATCTGACAGAAAATGGAGCTCTGCTTACCCACTGCTCACCTCCTGCCATGTAGCCTGGTTCCTAGCAGGCCACAGACAGATATTGGTACACGGTCTTGAGGTTGGGGACCCCTTGCTCTAGACCATACAATCTGAATTTCTCAGGTAGGACCAGGTAGTAGTAGGGTTTAAAGCTCCCCAGAGTGTCCTAATGGACAGCCAAGTTTGAGACTCAATGGTAAGGACTCCCTCTTCCTACTCATTGTGGTACAGGTATGGTGTCTTTTCTTGGCCCTGTCGTGCTCTGCTCCTGTATCTTGAATGATACAGAGGTACTTCATTTGGAAAGTATTTGTGGCAAAGACACTGGAGATAGTACTGTGAGCCCAGTGGCAGTGAAGTGCAGTAGCAGCAGTGGCTATCATACTTGGAGCTAGTGTCCTAACGAGAATGTCCTTCAGGAGTGACCTTGAAGTGGTCACTTTGAGATGGCTTCCCCAGGTTGCTACTCATTTTCCCAGCCTTGTTCTCTAGATCGTCCCTTAATTTTGGGCACTTCCTAATTTCTTACCAATAAATTGCATTTCTGCTAAGTTAACCAGAATCAGCTTCTGTTAAACCCTGACGGGTATATTTATTGTATATTTTTATTGAGATGGACATATTTAAAAGCAAATACCCATCTTAACTTTATCCTAAATAATGATATCTACAGAATTCCTTTAGATATGTTAGTAAAATTGTGAATATATATTAAAACACACACACAATTCTTAGAAGAAAAATGTCTTATATAACCTAACACTGTCTTTCATCCCTGGCTCATGTGCTACCCTTTGGAAAGGCTGCCTTATGATTCTTTCAGTGTAGGAATGATTAGCTTAAGGAATTTTAAGAAAGAAATTTACTGAGGTTTCTTATAAAGACAAAGAAGCAGCCCTGGGCAAGGCAGCCACTGGGGAGCTAGGGACTTAGGGAACATTGTAGTTTTGTAGCTTTCCTCTCAAGGGATCCCCATAATGTAACTTAACTCCACTATCTCCCAGTTGAAAGCAAACATAGGGAAAGAAGAGACTCAACTATGGCCAGGAGGGGCAGGTGGTAGAGTGTAGACAGCCTCTGGGGGCCCTGGTCTATATCTAGGGTCAGGTCCAGGGAAGGGTCATTGTTTTGAGTAAGGAAAGTACCCAAAGAGGTGGCTTCCACATTATAGGAAAATATACCCAAATGGGATATGCTACACATCAGGAAATATACAGTCAGTTGCTACTGACCAAAACCCAATACAAACTGATTTAAGCAAAAAAGGCCATTTATTGACTCAGAAAGTTGGAATGTCTAGGAATGAGAACCAGCCTGTCATTGTTGAATCCAGGGCTGTAACGATGATGATGTCAGGACTTGGTCTCACTTCCCTTCTTTCTTCGCTCTCTCCTCTGCATTGGCCTCATTCTCAGATGGGTTTTGTCCACCTGACAGCCACAGTGGTTCTGGTACTATCTGCCATCCTTAGAGACAGCCATTTCAGGGTAAGAGTATCTCTCTTCAGTAGAGTCTGTAGAGTCCTGGGAGGGATTCTTGTTTGTCAGGCAGAATATGTTAACCTATGAACCAACCATCGTGGTCTTGGGAGACTTGGACTACACTGAGTGGTCAGGCTTGAGCTAAGTGTCCGCCCTAGGTAGATTGAGGATGGATCAGTCCTTGTCAAACCTCATGGGATGGAATAATGGATGAGCTCTGGGCGGTGGCTGTGGGGAACATTCTAGCATTTGCCAATTTCCCTGTGGAAATTTTCCTACAACAGCTGATTTCAGACTATTCATATAATATTAAATGGCTTAGAAAGTTCCCCAAAATTTAACAGTGGGATCTCATAAGTTGTAAGAGTTGACTCCAGCATACCACTGGCTGAGACCAAGGGCAATAATTTCCTTAAAAAATAATTTAAAAAAATCATCATCATAGTATCAGCACCAGAATGATGGGAAATAGAGGTGAAATAGGTAAAAACCAACAGATGCCTCCTACGGATTGTGAAGACACATCAATTTATTTTGCTAAATACCTATTGAGTGTTTCTTCCCACAAAAGTGCTAGGAGGTATGTTCTAGAAGAGAATTCATTGAATTTTCACTGAATATTTATAATTCATCAAGGACAGAACCTGTCTCAATTTTGGAACAAAGAAAATGAACTCTCCTCTAGTATGGGAAGCCAACATGTACCAAAAACTTGTAGAACATCATGGAAGACAGGTGGAGAAAGAAGGAGGTAGGTAACATAGATGGAAAAGGGAGGTCTGCTAAGGAACATTTCACAAAGCAGGACTTATTTGTGCTGGATCTAGAAGGATGAGTGGGAATTTATCAGACTGCTGGGAATTTGTAGGGTGGGAAGGAGCATGCCAGGCTGAGTGCTTGCAAGGTTATAAGGACATGAAATAGCACTAAGTGGTTTCAGATGGATGTGGGTGGGAGGCAGTCTGGAGCTGGATCTTGCATGATGTGTTAAGGACATTGGATATTATCCTTCTGGCATTGAGAGAGTAATTAATATGTTTCAAGCAGGGGAAAGAGACGTTATTACGTTGGCATTTTAAAAAGATCTCTAGAGCAGTTTTGCGGGGAATTGATTCTAGAGAAGTTTTACTAAAAGCAAAGAAATCCATCAGAATCCAGGTAAGAGAAGGTGAGAGGAGCAAGAAGGTAGAAGGAATGGCCATGGTGGTCAGTTGTGTGTGAGGGAGAGGTGAGTCCAGGAAAGCTCTTGCTGTTCTGATCCAAGAGTGGCTTTAACCCATTGGGAAGGACAGGCTTATACATGGGAGAGAAACTTAAAACCTGCATTTGTGAAGAAACGAGATCCCAGATTAACATCATAAACTAAAAGAGTTGGTGGTCAGGAAGGGAGGAGATCAGTATTGGTTGGCACATCTCAAGAAAATTAATGAATAAGGTAGAATGCAGTGTGCACTTGAACTACCAGAGGATGCGTTTGCTAGAGTGAACCAAAGCCTGTAGTGCAGGTAATGTGCCCACACCCTGACTTCTGGGTCCAGGGCCCAAATGGTGATATTGGGGTTCAATCTTCCTTTCCCCCTCTCTTTTTCTCTGTTAGTTTCATTCCCAGCAAGGTATGGACCCCCTTTCTCTGGAGAAAAAGAAAAAAACAAAAAAAAGAAGTCCTTCTTTTTCTGGAATGTGAAGATTTCCAGTTTTAGAGATGTTACACATTCTAAAATATATTTATCTTATATCTCACAACCAAGCAATAATTCAACTAGCTAAATTAACTATGGAATTCTTGGTTGGAAATAACTTTTGCATTAATACTTTGAAGAAATGTATTTACTGTCTTCCAATTTCTAGCATAACTGTAGTGATGTATGATGATGTGATTATGATAGCTTTTAAAAAAATTTCTGTCTGTGGAAAGTTTGTAAGAATTGAAATTTTATGATCGAAATTGATGCAGAACTTTTGTCATTTACAGAGCTGATAACCAGTCTTAAAGCTGGTTTTCTTGTGTTTTTGTAAAACTTTCTTGAAAAATTTCTATAGTATTCCCTTTTTAAATGTTTGTTGTTGTTTTCTTAAAATCTTATTATTTGGAATTTGTATCTTTAATTTTTCCTTTTAATATTTTATCTTTTCATTTTTCATCTCTTTTGTCTTTGTTCTACTTTCTAGAAGAACTCTAACCACCATCTTCCAAACTATATTTGAATTTTCAATTAATTCCCAAAAGTGATTCATTGTCTTTTTGAAAGTTCCTTCTTAGGCATTTTATTCATGAATGCTGTATCTCTCTGGAGATATTTCAGCATTTTTGATATTTTTTTTGCACGCTATACTACATTGTCTTTGCTTCTACTGTTTTATATTTCTGAATTTTAATAGTAAAGGTTTTGATCAAATATATGGTGATGCATAGAAACCCATTTATATTTTGAAGTGACTCAATGCTTTTTTTTTTTGAGTTGGAGTCTCACTCTGTCGCCCAGACTGGAGTGCAGTGGCCGCTCCCGGCCACCGCAGCCTCGACCTGCTGGGCTCTGGCGATCCTTCCGCCTTAGCCTTCCCAGTAGCTGGAATTACAGGCATGTGCTACCACGCCCGGCTGATTTTTTGATTTATTGTAGAGATGAGGTCTCGCTGCCCAAGTGGGTCTCGAACCCGCTGGCTCAGGCAATCCACTCACCTCAGCCTCCCGAGCCTGGCTGACTCAATGCTTTATGCCTGGGATTGATCTTATTAACTGGTGGACCTCTGAGTGGGAGCCCTGGGTGATGACTTTCCAGTTTCATTGAGGGACTCTAATATGTCAATATCAGTATTTTTTTTTTTTCAGAGAGGAAAAAGTGGCTCTCCCACTTGGGGGGAGGTAAGTATAAACCAGGTAGCCAAGACTGGGAGCTGAGCAGAGAAAGGAGGGTTAGGATCTCTTTGCCAGTGTGTGGACTTTCAGTTTACCTGCTTGTATCAGAAAGGCCACTCATTCTCATCCTGCCTTGTTCCTGGTGTCCTCCAGCCCAGCATTTAAGCTTAGGTCAATGGTCTCCTTTTTTTTAGGAGGAAGCTGGGGAGGAACTTCTTAGAATCTCTCTGATTTCACTCCTGTTCTTGATCCCTGACTTCAGAAGTCACTGGGACCTCCTGGTCTTGATGTTCTCCAGTTTTCTGGTGCTTAAACTGGTTTCACTTCCCATCACCTGGTTTTCAGCAGTTGGGGAAACTGAAGCCTCAGGCACTTATCGCTTAACAACTTTCCATCTTTCAAAATTTGGCTGACATTTTCCCCCTGTCATTGTCTATTCACCCACTCTCTTTGTTCTTGTACACTTATGCTTCTTGAATTCCTTTATTGTCATTTTTGTGGGATTTAGAGAAGGAGAGAAGATGAACGGGTGAATTCAAGCCACCATTTTAAACCGGAAGTCCTTTAATATCCTTCCTATTCATTTTTAATGTGTTCATCCATTCCTTCTCTCTTCACAGCTGCTCCACACAGGTCGGACACCTTGATTGAGCTGTCCTTGATGACTTTCTTCTAGTCTTTTCGTGTTGAACATTTCACAAAGTCAGAATTCTCTGGCGCTAAGGTCAGCTCCCCAAGTGCACAGGATCACTGGCTTCAGAGCAGCATCTTTTCCTGGTAAACTGCTGCCTGTCATCCTTATTCCATCTCTTTCTGTTCTCGTGGGAGTTGGAAGAAGTGGGAAATGGAGCAAGACAGGAGAGACTATATTCTATAGTCATCAAAAAAATTACAAATGGGAGCCACAACATGGTTTTGCATTTTGTGGTTTTATTATATTTTGAAAGGTTTTCAATTTTTTAAAAGAAAACTTTTTTTTTTTTTTTGAGTTGGAATCTCACTCTGTCGCCCAGACTGGAGTGCAGTGGCCGCTCCCGGCCACCGCAGCCTCGACCTGCTGGGCTCCGGTGATCCTTCTGCCTCAGCCTTCCAAGTAGCCGGAACTACAGGCACGCACTACCGCGCCCGGCTCATTTTTTGATTTGTTGTAGAGCTGAGGTCTCGCCAAGTTGCCCAGGTGGGTCTCGAACCCGCGGACTCAGGCAGTCCATTCACCTCAGCCTCCCAAGGTGCGGGATTACAGGCTGAGCCACCGAGCCCGGCTAATAAAACATTTTGAAAAATCTGATTCTAAAAATTCCAGCAGTGCAGAGGATCAACATATATTTTCCTAGTCTCTCTCTCTCTCTTTTAATCCTGTGAGCTTGGTATATATCTTTCCATATCTTTTAAATTATGCTTGTTCTAGCATATGATCTTTCATTTATTCAACAAATGGTTTGTGCGTCCCTCTAATGTGCCAGACACTGATGTAAGGACTGTTAGTATGTTGGTGAACAAGACAGGTCAAATTTCTTTCCTCATGGGGGCTTACATTCTAGTGGGTGTATAAAACTTTAAACAGTCAAGACATGCACACCCCACCCCCATAAATATACACACACCCACACACAGGATTGTTGGTCATATTACACACAATACTCTGTTAGATACTTTTTTTCCCTTACCATCTAGTATATATTTCTGTGCTACTACTACAGATCTTTATTTTTATTTTGCTCATCCTGATTTTACTGGAGAGTGTCTAAAGAAGTATTTTAAGTCCTGAATTGGGTCAACAACCCACCTCTCCTTCAAGGTCTCCTGGTTCAAAGATGAACAAGGTCTTTGGGTTCTTTCCAGACTGTACTTCTTTACAGTCTGGAAAGAATGAATCCAAGCTTTGACTCTAGTTAATTTTAGAGCAGTGGGTATCAGATCTTTATTTTTAATGGTTGTGGCATTTCACTATATGGATGTGTCATTTATCTTTTCTACTAATAATGATCATTTAGGTTGTTCTCAATATTCTGATATTAGGAACAATGGATCAAGCATGATTTTAAAAAAATATTCCTCTATTGATAGACCTTGAAGTGTTTCCAGTTTTAAAATTTCTTAATTGTAGAAACAACTTTGCAAAGTCAATTTTGTACATTTAGCTCGGTACTCATGTGTGTGGATATCTCTAGTATAGCTATTCCTATAAGTAGAATATTGAGGTCAAATGGGCTGACATTATACATTGTGAAAGTTCTTGCCAAATTGCCCTAAAAAAAGTGTGAACCCGTTTCTACTCCCATCAGATATGAAGAAGTGTGCCTGGTTCTGGAAAAGGTGTTTTAGGCATGTGTTGTAATTTTTTTTTCATTTTGCCATGTTGTATTTCTCACTATTTCCCTAGTTAATGTAACTTTGTCTGCTGCAAGACTGTATGCTTACAGACACAACTTGATTTACACCACCTGAGATTTCTTATAAGACTCCATATTACTAACTACTCTCTCAAAGCAATGTGGACATTAAAAGGCAATCATCCCCCTCCACCCAATCTTGAATAAGCAAGCAAAAATTCTTGGTTCCAGGCCAAGAACAACAACAACAAAAAATCAAAGAAAATCACCAAATTAGACATCTATGTGTAGTCCTAAATCACTTTTAATCTATAACAAAATGTTATCTTTCAGTACATATTTAGAAAAGCAAGGCTAATTTTATATATAAGGTCATCTCTGTCCAATATGTCAATAAGCCTTTTCAAAGAATTCTGTGCAGGTTGTGGCATGACTTGATTACAAATGAGTATGCATGACCAGACATGAAAACCAGAGATGTCCAAGTCTGGTAATAAAGATAGGCAGTGTTAGACATCATGATATTAATGATGGTCACTCACCATTACTTCCAGAAGTTCTCTCCAGTCAACTACCTTGATTTTGGACAAGACGTTTCCTGTAGGGTTACTCACACTGGATCATTCCTCCTTTAATCTATTTCTCTGTAAGCACATGCAAATTGTGCTTGACTTAACCAAGCAGCTCTGTTTTAATTTGTTGCCATGATGTGATGCGTAGCCAAAATGGATTTTGAGTCGCATCAAATGTCTATGCTATGTGGTTCAAAAGCAGAGTGACCTTTACAGCTCACATTGTGCATTGCAAGTCTAAAATTTGAGACCAGGAATGGAAATTCTCACACCATTTTCCTTTCATTAGAGGAGAAAACAGAATTCAGCTGGACACAGGCACCAAAATTAGATTCTTAAATAAACAGCACAGGTCTTAATAATTCATGCAAAGGTACAAGGAAAAATGAGGAAAATAATTGAGCAATGGCAGACAAATACCATGTCGTTTTGTACTGCCTGAAACTAAGCATCAGTACTGTGTATCTCTGATATAAAGGTTTATTAATGAAACAAAAAGGCGTCTACTATGGATAAATAATACATCATATGGATTTCACCCATCCTATATATAATAGAGATCAGTGACACCTATCAATTCACTTTAAATCAGGCCGTGTGTATTTCACTTGGTCTGCAGTTTGTCAATCTCTGCTTTCTACTTAATAGATGTCATGGTTTGCTATGCTTAAAAAAAAATGCAGTGCAGCAAGGAACCAGGTGAAATATAAAAGTAATTACAAAAAAAAAAAATCAGGATGACTAACCCTACCCCCATACAGGCAGCCTAAACAGTGATATATCTGTGCATTTATCATTTGTAACATGGGCTCATCACAGAGATTTAGTGAAGAATTCATCAGTGCCATTAAAGGATGAAGACATTTTGAAAACTTCCTCTTTTTTTTTTAATGGAAAATTCTACAAACCTATTACGATGTTTATGGATGAAGAAAAATTAGTATCAACTACATGAGGGAGTTGTCAGGGTGGGACATGAAGCCAGGTGTCAGGGGTGGGGGCAAGAAAGGTGTAATCCAAACTGCAGAACTGGATTAAATAGAGGTTTCCAAAAAAGAAAAAAACCCAAAAGTAATTAGTGGTATAACATAAATAGACATCATTAGCTGTAGTAATGTCTATGACAAATAAATAACAGTTGAAAACAATAAAACTCCTGGTAATGTACTCTGTTGTAATATTGATGGTAGCATGTGGGGAGCATCTGACAGCTGTTAAACAGATGTGGCAATTAGCAATCCTTATGGTCATGCTGGTAAGATTATTATGCAACACGCTTTCCAGCAAAATTAGACGACTTCCTTCTTTGTGTGGTTTTATCCACGTGGAGAGCTAGTCTAATGTTCCATTTAAGCAATATTGTTAGCTGATTTCGCCCGAGTCACATATGTGTGCGCGTGCGCATATATATATACATATATATTTTTTGATGTCTTCTGAAAGATTTAGAGAAATTCAGAATTTAAACAAGAACAATATCAATTCAGCTGTGTAGCAGATACTTCAATTATAATAGCTAATGGACAAATTGAGAGATAAAAAGACTTTTCTATCATGTTGAAATTCAATGAACAGTTTTCAATTAGGCTTAGGATATAAAGAGAAAAAAAGAAAGCGACTTTTCCTTGATGTTAACATTGCCGAGAAAGATGAGAGGAACTTTGCTTTTTCATTATACTGAAGAGATGCATATAAGGCCGCATATTTAAATTATAAATCAGGTCGCTATCTGCCAACTGAAAGCAATATCAATTAGAACTTAGGTGGATTAAGCTTTAAAATGCCTTATATTTAATGACAAAAGTATGACTGTTAATCTCCGCAGCCATCAAAGGGATAATTTAAGGCAGCAAGAAATCAGAGAATGATGTCACAAAAATAGGCCCTTGCAGCTTTTTGGATAGTATTATCGTAATTAATGTACTTCGAATGACTTTTTTGTGGGCTATGAGCTTTCACAAAAGCATTTATTGCGGGCATAAAATATAAAACTCTAAAGAGTGGGTTTGACTAAGGTTGACTGGAGGGGCCTTAGCCTTTCTGCTACAGTAATTCCTGTAAAATAATAGTTTCATTTACAGGCGTAATTTATAATGTTGAATTTATGCCAGTTCATCTGATATAAATCATGGTAATAGCATGATCTATTGTATGTCACTTGAGTGAATGCAAATTAAATATCGTTAAATTAAAGAAAAACTGTTAAAATAACATTAGGTTGGAACCAGAGCTGCTGGGATGAAGAAACTGTGGGGTTCAGGGTGAAATTTCATTGCTGTAGGTCTTGAACTGATGCTGGAAAGCGTTGTCAAAAGCTAATAGAAATAAATAAATAAATACAAATACATGTAACATAGGATTTTGGACAAAGTCCTACATTCTCCCCAGAGCATTCTTTCATTTTAATTTCTAACAGCAACTCTAAAAATCAAATAGCTGTTTTTAGGTTGGGTTTTGCTTTCTGCAACTCTTTAATGTTTTATTTGGCAATTGGAGATGAAGTTTCTTTCTTAATGACTTGGTGATTTTTTTTTTTTCCTTTTGACTCATAGGTTTTTTGTTTTTTGGTTTTTCCAGGAGCACTTTCAACAAAGCTATCATGTATTTACTTTTCCAGAGTTCAGCATCTCCCTGTTAACAGGCCCAGCGAGCACACTGGGGTTTGGTTGGTTGGACAGTCATTGCTGATTCTTTTCACTGCTTCTGGAGTGATATGCTGTGAGACTGAAGCACCAGAGCCGATTACAGCTTTAGTCCTTGAAGGTGGTTCTAGAAAGCTTGGGCCATTAATACACAGAAGTTATTAAAGTGCATCTCCCAGACAAATCTACTTCCCACAAATCAGAATTCTCTTTATTCCATTTCAGCAGTTGATTACAACTTATCCTCAAAGCCAACCAGAGCCATTGTGCTAAGATAAATTAAGGGGTGCGGGGCAGGGAGGCTAAGAAGAAACAGGACATACAGATGACATTAGTTCCCTTTTACAAAAAAAATACACATTATACGCCATATCATTAATGGATCACACTTGGTGAAGAATAAGTTGAGATTTTGGTGTGTGTGTAGGTGTGTGTGTGTGTGTGTTCTGTTTCACATGTAACCTAGCACATTGTCAGAACTCAATAAATGTTGATGGATGACAGGGTGACATACCCATTATAACATCAATTAATTTGCTGTCAAGAAAAAGTGGGCCCTTCAAATTATCCAGCCATAATTGCCTTGGCTTTGCTATCTTTCCCCCCTCCACAGCAGGTTATGTGAGTAGTTATCAACACATATGCCTCAGAAATATTCAATAAAAGACTGTACTTCCCCTCCACATGCCATGATAGAAAAAAAAGATAGAATTTATTGTGATGACTGTTAAAATGTGAATATGCAGTGATCCTGATAAACCCAGGGAGCAGGGTGGGGGTTGTAAAAATAAATTTTTGCAGCAGTCCTGGAAAGTTGGGTTTGAGGACAGGTGGTAATGCCATCATTTATTAAGCCCTTGGCGTCTGTGCCACGCAGGTACTATCTAGGGCCAGACAGGGCCAGTGGATTCTCCGTGGGTGCAAGATTTAGAAGGTGGGCAACACAAAAACCCTCAACAATCAAGATAAATCATATATATGTATTTTGAGTTGGAGTCTCACTCTGTTGCCCAGGCTGGAGTGCCATGGCACGTTCACGGCCACCCCAGTGTCGACCTGCTGGTCTCCAGTGATCCTTCTACCTCAGCCTTTCGAGTAGTTGGAACTACAGGCGTGCACTACCATACCTGGCTAATTTAAAAAAATTTATTGTAGAGACAAGATCTCACCAAGTTGCTCGAACTGGTCTTAAACCTGCAGGCTCAGGCAATCCACTTGCCTCAGCCTCCCAAAGTGCTGGGATTATAGGCTGAGCCAAGATAAATTATATTTTAATGCAGTATTTAAAATCAAAGGCAACACAACAATGAATAATGAACAAAATATCAAACTTTTAAGTGTAGACTGGGCTAGTAGCAGGGCTGCATACCTGTACAATGACCACTTTTATACTTAATCCTGAATTGTACCCCACATCTTTAAAATAAAATAAATTTAAAAGAAGTTAAAAAAAAACTGTAGGCAAAAGGCAAAATGCGCATCATTCTGTGAGCATGCTTTTATTTATTTATTTATTTATTTATTTGTGAGTAGGAGCCATACTCTGTTGCCCAGGTTGGAGTACAGTGGCATGATCATGGCTCACCGCAGCCTTGACCTCCTGGGCTCTGGCGAACCTTCCATCTCAGTCTCAGGAGTAGCTGGAACTATTGGTGCATGACACCATGCTCAGCTAAGTTTTTGCAAAATTTCCCCCCTAGAACATTAGAGACATTGAAAACAGTACTGAAAAATGGAAAAGTGCATGCATTAAAATTTACAACATTAAATTTAAGTATTTTTAAAATTCCAAACAGAATTTATGAATTCACTTTTTACTTTAATGGAAACAAGATCATCAATAATATTTTTATTTATTTACTTTTTAGCATATATGTTTAAGGTATACCACATGATGCTTTAAAAATGATATTTTCAAAGTCTGATTCTGAAAAAAATGTTTTAATCATATTTTAACGGCTCTACAGCCTGGTCGCAGAGCAAGACCCTGTCCCTGAAAAAGCAAAAACTGAAAAGCATAAAAGCACACGCCTGTGGGGATACACATCTTCCCTTTGATTCCCTGTAGGATCGAGTCCGGTGCTCCCTCCCCCCCCCCCCAGGAACCTGCTGCTCATTGACATTCCCTGTATTGACCTTCTCCTTCTCTATCTTGCTCCCATGCTTCCCTACCAAAGCTTCACCTCCCAAATAAACTTCCTGTTCTCAAAACCTCTCTCATGGTTTGTTTCTGGAGAGCCCAACCCGAGATGCTGAAGCACAGTGATGCTGGAGAGGTAACTCACCAGGCTTACACAGTTAAGATGTCATGGGAAAGCTGGAATTCAACCTCAGGGGGTCAGCTACTGGGGTCGACCATGTGGCCGGCTTGGTATGGCCAAAGTCAAGGGTTAGTAAGAAGAATTTACCAAAACAGTTATGAATTAAGAAAGGTAGATTTATTAAAGGGAAGATACATTATGAAGAGCACAACGGGCGGGGCAGCAGCAGAGGAAGTGTTTGTTGTCTGCTGTCTGCAAAGAGGCAGAGGCCAGAGGGGTGTTTATATAAGAGGAGTATCTTTGCTGGGAGTCTGCAAAGAAAATTTCCAGAGATTTGTGAAGCTGCTGATTGATTTCAGTGTTTTGCTTCTTTAAGATAAGGTTAGTTAACAGCAATAGTTAACTAGCAACAAATGGTTAACCACTTCATGTTTATTGCAAATGTTTTACAGCTGGCAAGTAACCCTTATGACTCTTGATGTTATCAGTAAGTTTCTTTGTAACATTTGTAAAATTCATCCAAAGATTTCCTTCCTCAATATAATTTACCCAATTGATGCTGGCCTAACAGGGTCTGTGCTCCTTCTTACACTCCTCCAGAACCTTTGGCAAACTATGGCCAGAGGGCCAAGCTTGGTTCATTGCCTGTTTCTGTCTGGCTGTGAGTCATGAATAATTTTTACATTTTTCAATGGTCAAAAAAAAAAAAAAAGAAAGAAAATCAAAAGGAGAATCATATTCACGTGTGAAAATTATATGAAATTGAAATGCTAGGAATTGAAATAATATTAACATAACCACGCCCATTTGCTTACATATTGTCGATGACTGTTTTTGTGCTTCAATGGCAGAATTGGGTATCTGAGACAAAGATCAAATGGCCTGCAAAGCCAAAAATATTTCCTATCTGGCCTTTTACAGAAACAATTTGCTCATCCCTGGTCACTGCTTTTCTATTCCAGCTTTGTAACTGATTAGTGGTCCCTTTACTGATTTCTGAGTCTCAGATTTTGCAAATGAAAAATGGGAATAAATAATTTCTCCCTTATAGTATTTGTGAAGATTGAATATATGAGGTCATATTTGCAAGGTTCCCAGCACACAGTTCACCTCCCGTAAATATAATTTCCATTTCTACCAAAATAAATGTTATGAAAATATTGTTATCTAGGTTGCCCTTTAGCCTATGAAAGCCCTATTTAGTAACCAGCAGATTCTTCTGGTGAGTTGGTCTGGGATAGTGTTTGCATTCTATAGGTAATGGGTGGGCCTAATTGCCTGTTAGTTGCCGATTCCTTTAAAGTTGGGCAAGACATGAAAAAGCAAAGAAAACAAATGCATAAAAACAAAGCAGCATGAAAAATGTCAGGGGTAGTATGTGAGGAACTGGAATCAATATTCAAAATGCATGCATGTCTCAATTTTTCTTTGTTACTGTGTCACTGTTTTGAAAAGTCTAAATTATGCTTGCAAAAACTTAACGTATGCATACATATGTATGAAAGTATACAACTTAGCAGGGTTGAGACAGACAAGCACAATAGTAGGTTTTGCTTAGAATAAGAGGCAGAAGCATGTAGTAAAATTCATTACCGTACACAGTGGAGTGGTAGGTCATTCCAGCAGACCCTTTGCAGGGCTATATAAACAGACCAATGAGAAACTTGGAGGGTGTTTCTACATTTCTCTCAAATTTATCTCCTTCTCCATTTCTGCAGTTTAGGCTGCCTTCATTTCTCTCCTGGCTTGTGGCTTCTGAGCCTGGTCTCCTTTCCTCCGATGCTTCTAACTGGGGCCAATTTTGTTCCCCAGGGTTTGGGGTACAGGTCAGGATGCTGATAAAATCCTACAATGCACAGAACAGTCCTCCCCAAGGAAGAATTATCCTGCTCAAAATATCAACAGGGCTGAGGTTGAGCATATGGGCTCTAGTCTTTACCTCTAATGGATTCTCAATTCAGCATCCAGAGTGAATTTTATAAAATGTAAAATCTTTTATTTTCTAAAGCACACTTCCTTGCATAAGACCCTTTATTGCATTCTCATTGCCTGCAGGGTAAAATTCAAATTCATATGCATGATAAAAAAACCTGCATCACCTGTTTCTTGCCTACCTTCCCCCTCAGCCCTTTCCTCTTCCTACTTTAGAGATGCATCCAGACGTTGCTTACCTATAGGACTTTACATAAACTATTTTCAGATTCTGAGTCCACAACCCTCTTCAACTTTTGCTGGTCAGCTCCGGTATATGAGTGACATCAACTATCAGCTCACAGATTACCCTGCCCTTGATGGCTGCCACCGTCTAACATAACGCTTAATCCATTTTGTTGTAATTGCTTGTTTAATTATCTGCATTCCTATTTAGACTCTAACTTCTCTGAGGGCAAGGATTGTGTCAATCTTTTTCACATGAGCAGTGTGAGGCACACGAGGCTTTTCAGTTAATATTTGTTGATGAATGGAGTACTTATGCTGGTTTGTTTGTGTGAAGCAGTTTATTTAGAATGTTGTTAGACATTTATAAATGTAGATAGATGGGATAATTCAGATTTCTGGGTTGTGACAATACTGATTTACAGTGTAATTATTCCAACTGAAAAACAAGGAAAGGAAGTAGAAATTCAAAATGGTAGAATTTGAGCAATGTAAATTCATAGACTGTTCCAGATCCTTTGGAGAGAATGGAAGAGTATTGATTAATTTAATAATTGTATGTTTTTAAAATAAATTAATTTAAAAGATCACTAGGCAATGGGCAATGCTGTTGTCAAGAACTGTGGAGGGTCTGAAGTTTTTACTTTGCTTGCAAGCTAACAAGTTAGCCCACTATAGATGCTGATAAAAGACCTGAGACTCATGGGTCAGAAATGAAAGACTTTATTACTCATAGTACAACAATGTAGCATCTACCCATTGCCCATATGGGACTTGAAGGGGCAAGAGGAATAGATGTAAATATGAAGCTCATGCTGCCTGCTGTGTTGTGAGCAATAAAGTCCTTTGTATACTCATTTACATGCAAAATAGATGGGCTGAAGAAAAAAATGTAGAAACATGCTTTGCTTTTTCTGTCTTATATTATTCTCATAAATGCATAGAATGTGCTGCCAAATATTCAAAAATGCCTATTTCTGGGAATGGCACCAACTACATGACCATCTAGTCCTATTGATTCATCTTCCAAGTATGTCTTGATTTCATTCACTGGTATTCATCTCCATTGCCTCCAGCTTACTTTAAGCTGCCATCTTGTTTTAGGGGTTTGTAGCAATGAATTCCTAAGTAGTTCTTTTCTCCTCCCCTAGTCATTGCTTACTAATTTCTTGAAGCCAAGTTTCCCTATCTCTAAAATAAAAATAGTAGCATTCCTACCTCATAGAATTACTGTTGTGGAGATTACTTGGAATGATGCAAGTCAGCCTGACAAATATTGAGATCAATCAATGTTAGTTCTTATGATTTACTACTTATATATGCATGGGTCCTGAATTTGTATTAAGTGTGATTTCTTACAACCAACACATACTTTGACCAAAATCTTCAAAGTGAAATCATTCCTTATGAATGGAATCAAGTAAGGTGAAAGCATTTTTAGCTAAAAGCACCTGTACATGAAGAAGAGTCGAAATTGAGAAAAAGGCCTGGGGGCAGTGGCTCATGCCTGTCATCCCAGCACTTTGGGAGACCAAGGTGGGAGGTCCAGTTTAGCCCAGGAGTTTGAGACCAGCCTGGGCAACATAGTGAGACCCTGTCTTGACAAAAAATAAAAAAATTAGCAGGACATGGTGATATATGCCTATAGTTCTAGCTGTTCAGGGGGCTTCGGCAAGAGGATCACTTGAGCCCAGAAGTTCAAGGTTGTGGTGAGCTATAATCTTATCGTTGCACTTCAGCCTGGGAGACAAAGCAAGACCCTGTATCAAACAAAAAAAAAGGAAAGAAAGAAAATAAAAAAAGAAAACAGGAATAAATGAGATCAATTGATGCTTATACTTTGAGAAAATATAATTTGAATTCTTCTATTGCCAACCAACCCCATTTCACTGGGCATGAACACTTGCTAAGCACATCAGAATTTTTCTTTTTTAAAGGTCTGAATGCTCTTCTGTATTCTGTGATTAATTGAACATGTTTGAGCCAATACAGGAGGAATAAAATTACCACATCACTATATGTATGTGAGATAAAATATATGATTAAAAATATTTATTATACCGATGTGGAAAAGAATAATATGTTAAACAGATAAGCATGTAATAATGCATATTTTCCCCATAAAATTTAATTTATCCCTTGGGCTGGGCATAAACTTTCCTCTTGAACAACTTGCTTTCTAACTATAGATTGCTGAGCTAAACTGCTTAGTTTTACAGCAAATTGATCACTACTGTAATATTTCAGAAGCAAAATGATCCTCACCAGTCAGTTTGATTTCAAAGGCCAAAATTTATAGTTTTGTTCCTGATTTAGTGATAAAATTTTTTAACATATTGAGCATTTTATCACCTTCTATCAGGACATGGAGTTGAACTTACAAATGAAAAAAAAAAAAACCTAACAAAAAAAGGACCATAAATAATATGCTACAGAATGACAGAAGAGTTTAATATTCCCTTTGGACCAGTGGGAAATTACTCAGATTTCTGTCCTTGTAAACATATGTCCTGGTCTCTATGGAAGACGTGTTATGCAATCTTTATGTTCCCAGAAAAAGAGTCACAGATAATGCTGGAACTGGAAACCACAAGGACTTTGTGGAAGCATAAAAGAAACTTTATTATATGTATGCTCCCAAGTGTCTCAACTCAACTTTATTCAAGGCAGATAAAATGTAGTTATTGGACATTTCTGATATGTTGAAAATAGGTGCAGACATTTAATGATGGGAAAGTTCATGACTCAGTAAAGATTACTCCCTAGCTGGTAACTTAGGACAGAAAACTATAAAATCAAATTATGATAATCATAGGAGTCAGGAGAAAAAAGTAGGCCCATGGAGCTCTATTTACCGAATTTTTGAATTCATTATATGCCACCTACTGTGGAAGTACAGGAAACAGATTTTTGATAATCTCAGTAGATTTTCAAAGTAAAACTATTTTGTGATTACTGTAGTGAATTTTTAGAAAACTTAAATTTGTAGAAGAGAGAACTGAGGTTAGACGGAACATGCCATAATATAGAATACAAATAATCTGCATAGACCCCAACACACACACACAAATCCAGAATTTGCCATTTGAGGAGTTAGTTGGACAGTAAATGGATGAAAACAGATGTGATTGTCTCTGTTTTTACCACTAAAAATCATTTTTTCCTAAACAACATTTCCATCACATAGCAATGTCTACCTGTCCTGACATAAGAGTTAAACCATTGATCTGAGGCTTAAATAGGACTTTGAGCTGCAATGGTCTATTTCATCACATGTAACTTATGTGTTGAGTCAGCAAGGCCACATACGCCTCTAGTAGACATCAAATCCAGACAGCTGGGGTCTGCAAGGTTTTTCTTTTTTAACCTTCACTCAGATCTGTGTTTTAGGGTGAGAGCCGACATTTTTTTTTTTAACCTGATGTTAAGAATAGCTATTTGGACAGTGCCCTTGAGTGACAAATCTCATTGATAATTTTCTATGTAATGTCAGCCCTCGCTCTGTCAAATAACATAGCTGCTAGCATTTTATATGATGCTTTCTTTTTAGTATGCTTGTTAACATTTATAATGTTCTAATGATGGCTTAGCTATTTTTGTTTGTATTTAAACATTTTAAATACAATTCTGTAACTTTTAGCTATTGCTGCCTAACAAACAGCTACAAAAGCTCAGTGATATACAACAGAAGCATTCATTGCTTTTGCTCAGGGGTGGTCTGCTTAGCAACCCTGCTGAGCTTGTCTGGATTGTCACATATTGGGGGGTCCATTGGCTGTCAGTGGGGGCCTCTGGGTAACTGGGTGATTGGGCTCAACTCCATGTCTCCTGTTTTTTGGCAGGCCATCCTGGACATGTTTTCAGGACAGAGGCAGAAGGCCAAGCAGTATCACATAGGACTCCTTTGAAGCCTCAGCCCAGGACTGGCACTGTCACTTCCATTGCAATCTGTTGGCCAAAGCAAGACACAAGATCAGCCCAGATATAAGAGGCTGTATCTTATTAATTAGTTAATTAATTAATTTTTAGAGGAAGGGTCTCTCTCTCTCTGTTGCTCAGGCTGGAGTATAGTGACACAATCATAGCTTCATGCAGCCTCAAACTTCTGGTCTCAAACTATTCTCCCATCTTGGCCTCACAAAGTGCTGGGATTACAGACCTGAGCCACTGTGCCCAGCTGAGGTGCTACTTCCTTAGTGAGAGAAACTGCAAAGAGACATGGGAAAAAAGTGTAGATATAGGGACAGAGAAGAATTAGGGCCCTCAATTTAATCTACCATACAGCTCATTAATCTTCACAATAATGCTTTAATGTAGGTACTATCATTATTTCCAGTTTTTAAAGGAGAAATCACCACTCCTATTTAACATAGTACTGAAAGTTCTAGTCAGAGCAATCAGGGAGGGGGAAAAATTAGGGAACCCAAATAGGAAAAGAGGGAGTTAAATTATCTCTCTTTACAGATGATATAATTTTATACCTAGGAAACCCTAAATAGTCTGCCAAAAACCTCCTTGCACTGATAAATAACTTTGATAAAGTCTTGAGATACAAAATTAACGCACAAAAATCAGTTTCATTCTTATACACTAGCAACAAATAGGCCAAGAACAAAATAAAAAACACAATCCCATTCACAGTAGCTCCCCCTTCTCCAAACAAATGCACACAAAATACCTTGGTATTCATCTAAACAAAGAGGTGAAGGATCTTTACAATGAGAACTACACAACTCTGCTCAAATAAATTAAATACAACACAAACAAATGAAAGAATGTCTTTTGCTCATGGATTGGAAGACTCAGTATTCCACCCAAGGCAATCTACAGATTCAACACAGTCCCTACTAGCAACATTTTCACAAACCTAGAAAAGACGATATTTAAGTTCATCTGGAAGCAAAAAAAGAACCTGAATAGCTAAAGCAATCTTTGGCAAAAAGAACAAAACTGTTAGCATCACACTCCCAGATTTAATTTTATTAAAAGGCTAGAGTAAACAAAACAGTATGGCACTGGTACAAAAATAGAAACATAGACCGGTGGAACAGTATAGAAAACCCAGAAATAAAACCACAGATCTTCAACCAACTTATCTTTGACAAAGCCGACAGAAACAAACATTGGGAAACGGAAACCCTACTTAGCAAATGGTACTGGAAAACTGGCTAACCACATGCAGAAGCATGAAATTGAACCCCTACCTATATCACCCTATACAAAAATTTACTCAAAATCAATCAAAGACTTAAATGTGAATCCCCAAACCATAAGAATCTTAGAAGAAAAAAGTCTTGGAAGAAAATCTTAGAAGAAACACCCTCCTGGACGTCACAGTATGCAATGAATTCAAGGCCAAGTCTTTAAAAACACTGTAAAATCTAAAATTGACAAGTGGGAACTTATCAGGCTAAAAAGTTTTTGCACAATAAATGAAACCATCAAAAGAGAAAAAGAAGCAACCCACAGAATGTGAAAAAATATTTGTAAGCTGTGCATCTGACAAAGCCGTAATATCAAGGATCTCAAATGAGTTGACAGGAAAAACAAAAACAAATAACTCCATTGAAAAGTGGACAAAGCCGGACTCGGTGGCTCAGCCTGTAATCCCGTGCCTTGGGAGGCTGAGGTGAGTGGATTGCCTCAGCCCGCGGGTTCGAGACCTGCCTGGGCAACTTGGTGAGACCTCATCTCTACAATAAGTAAAAAAATTAGCCAGGTGTGGTAGCGGGCGCCTGTAGTTCCAGCTATTTGGAAGACTGAGGTGGAAGGATCCCGGAGCCTAGCAGGTCGAGGCTGTGGTGGCCGGGAGTGGCCACTGTACTCCAGTCTGGGTGACAGAGTGAGACTCCAACTCAAAAAAAAAAAAAAAGATGCCCATATTCTAGACCAGGGTGTCTAAAAAAAAAAAAAAAGAAAAGTAGACAAAGGACATGAACAGATATTTCTCAAAGGAAGATATACAAACAGCTGACAAACATTTGAAAAAAAATGTTCAGCATCATGAATCATCAAAATTACAGTGAAAACCACCTCACACCAGTTAGGAGGGTTATCATTAAAAAGTCAAAAAATAACAGGTTTTGGTGAGGCTGTAAAGAAAAGGGAACCCTTCTACACTGTTGGTGGGAATGTAAGCTAGTTCAACCTTTGTGGAAAGCAGTATGAAGATATCTCAAAGAACTAAAAAGAGCTGCCAGGCATGGTGGCTCATACCTGTAATCCCAGAACTTTGGGAAGCAGAGGTGAGAATATTGCCTGAGCCCAGGGGTTCGAGATCAGCTTGGGCAACTTAGTGAGACCTTGTCTCTACAATAAAATAAAAAAAAATTAACTGGGTATGGTGGCATGCACCTATAGTTCCAGCTACTTGGAAGGCTGAGGTGGAAGGATCACCTGAGCCCAGCAGGTCAAGGTTATGGTGGCAGTGAGGATGCCACTGTACTCCAGTCTGGGTGACAGAGTGAGACTCCAACTAAAAAAAAAAAATAGAGCTACTATTCAACCCAGCAATCCCACTTCTGGGAATCTATTAAGTTGGTGCAAAAGTAATCACAGTTTTGGATCATGAATTTTAAATAATTATAACTAGGCTCAAACACATCTTTATTAATCAAAATAGGAACTATTACAATCAACCCATTTTTGCCAATGAGAAATAAGTTTCTTTATTCCTGTAGTGTAAAAGTCTGTGCTTTGGGATTTGACTAACTCTTGGAAAGCATTTTCTGCATCCTGCTGCTGGTTGTGGAAGCATTATCCCTACAAAATGTTGTCAAGATGCTTGAAGAAGTGGTAGTCAGTTGGCGAGAGGTCAGGTGATTATAGTGGATGAAGCAAAACTTCGTAGTCCAATTTGTTCAATTTTTGAAGCATTGGTTGTATGGTGTGCATTTGGGCGCGTTGTTGTGGAGAAGAATTGGACTGGCTACAGGCGTTGCAGTTTTTGGTGTCTCTTTTCGATTTGCTGAGCATACTTCTCAGATGTCATGGTTTCGCTGGGATTCAGACCGGCAGCAGACCACCAAACAGTGACCATGACCTTTTTTGGGTGCAAGTTTGGCTTTGGGAAGTGATTTGGAGCTTCTTCTCAGACCAACTACTGAGCTGGTCATCGCAGGTTGTCAGATACAATCCATTTTTCATTGCATGTCACAATCTGATCAAGAAATGGTTCATTATTATTGTGGGAATAAGAGAAGATGACACTTTGAAATGACAGTTTTTAAAATTTTTGGTCAGCTCATGAGGCACTCACTTATTGAGCTTTTTTTACCTTTCCAATTTGCTTCAAATGCCGAAGGACCAACAACATTGAGTTCTTTGGCAACTTCTCGTGTATTTGTAAGAGGATCAGCTTCGATGATTGCTCTCAGTTGGTTGTTGTCAACTTCTGATGGTCGGCCACCATGCTCCTCATCTTCAAGGCTCTCGTCTCCTTTGCAAAACTATCTTGAACCATCTCTGCACTGGACATTCGTTAGCAGTTCCTGGGCCAAATGTGTTGTTGATGTTGCGGGTTGTCTCTGCTGCTTTACAACCCATTTTAAACTCAAATAAGAAAATTGCTTGAATTTGCTTTTTGCCTAGCATGATTTACATAGTCTAAAATAAATATAAAATAAACAGGGAGTAATGTCATTAACAAAAAAAGCAAAAAATATACATTAAAATGATGTATAACATGACCACATTTATTTAAGAATGCATTACATGCAAATCAAAACCACATTGAGATACCACCTAACCCCAATGAGAATGGTCATCATTAATAAAACAAACAACAACAGATGCTGGTGAGGATGTGGAGAAAAAGGACCACTTCTACGTTGCTGGTGGGAATGCAAACTAGTGCAACCTCTTTGGAAGACGGTGTGGTGATTTCTGAAAGAACTAGAAATTGACCTTCCATATGACCCAGCAATCCCCCTATTGGGAATATACCCGGAGGAACTCAAGTCATTCTGCCATAAAGATACCTGCATATGCATGTTTGCTGCAGCTCTATTCACAATAGCAAAAACATGGAACCAATCATATTGTCCATTGAAGCTGGACTGGATTAAAAAAATGTGGTACATATACACAATGGAATATTACACAACCATAAAGAAGGACACAATACGAACTTTGCAGCAACTTGGATTGATTTAGAATCTATCCATACTCATTGATCTATCACAGAAATGAACAGAGTATCATATGTTCTTACTCATAAGCGGATCCTGAACAATTATCATAATGGTATTAGAAAGGGATTGGCAGTAGTGGGAAATTGCCAGGGGAGGTGGGGTGGGATTGGCAGTTGAGGGAAATTGCCAGGGGAGGGAGGGGCACACCTCATCAACAAGGATACCTGCATAATGAACTTTTGTATACCTATCCTGAGTTGTACCCCACATCTTTAAAATTAAAAAAAAATTAAAAAGAATGTATTCCAGTATCAAGCAGCAAATATCAACAGTGCAAAAACCGAAATTACTTTTGCGCGAACCTACCCAAAGGAAAGCAAATTACTCTACAAAAAAGATACCTGCACGCGTATGTTTATTGCAGCACCATCCACAATAGCAAAAACAAGGATTCAACGCAGATGCCCATTAAAGGTAGACTGGATAAAGAAAACATGGTAGACTATTACCCAGCCATAAAAAGAACAAAATCTTGTCCTTTGCACCAACATGGATGCAACTGGAGACCATCATTCTAAGTGAACTATCACAGAAACAAACACCTGAACACTTCATGTTCTCACTCATAAGTGGGCACTCAACATTGAGCATATAGGCATAAAGATGGGAACATAAGATGCTGGGAACTGCTGAAGGAGGGAGGAGCAGGGGTGGGGTAAAGGACACGAAACCACCCATTGGGTGCCATCCCCACCTCTGAGGGGAGTGAGGGGCCCATCAGAAATCCAAATCTTGCTTTCACGCAATGTACTTCTATAGTAAATCTTCACATGCACCCCACGATTCTAAAATGAAAAAACAAAGGGGATTAATGTAGAGAGTGCTAAGTGACTAACAAAAGATCACCCAACTAGTAAGCAGTGGAGCCAGGAATTGAGAGTCTGGGTTCTTTACACTGTGCTAAACAGTTTGATGATAATAAACACAAAACAGTAAATCATTGATACACGCCCAAGTGAGTACAGTTTAGTCTGTAAACTAAGATGTACAATCAAATTTTTTTTTTTTTTTGAGTTGGAGTCTTACTCTGTCACCCAGACTGGAGTGCAGTGGCCGCTCCCAGCCACCGCAGCCTCAACCTGCTGGGCTCCGGCGATCCTTCCGCCTCAGCCTTCCAAGTAACTAGAACTACAGGCTCACGCTACCATGCCCAGCCAATTATTTGATTTATTGTAGAGATGAGGTCTCGCCAAGTTGCCCAGGCGGGTCTCAAACCTGCAGGCTCAGGCAATCCACTCACCTCAGTCTCCCAAGGCACGGGATTACAGGCTGAACCACCGAACCCGGCTGCAATCAAATTTTATTTTCTATATCTCAACCTAATTGCTGACTTGCAGCACCCATTCTGCTGAGCTGGCAGCAAAATTCAACCCAATCCTTTCTGGAGATTCCCTCCTGAGGTGGACATTTGGCAGGGTTTTTAGTGCTGAGCACCTGAGCGCTGATCCCATGTCTGAGGAACCCTCAACTTTTTAAGACTGAACTCACTTCCCACTTCTGAAGATGAAAAACGAACTGTGTACTTTCCCACCCTCTCTGGAAGTTCCAGATGGTCATGAAAAGCCTGAAACAGAAACACATGGGTCACACAGAATCCATTCTAGTGACTGGTGGCAGCAGTGGCAGTGGCCATATTCAGACAGGGGCAGAAGTTACTTGGGCATCTGTGTCCAGTGTCCAGCACTGTTGGCATCACTACATAGAGTGTAGACTCCTGTGTCTGCTGTGCCCAGCTCTGGTCTTGGGGGCCTCGTCATAGAACCAACAATACCCCTCAATTTGGGACATTGTTCTGACTGCAAAGCCTCCAAACCTGGTTCTTGGGAGCTCCTGTGATCTTTGGGAGCTACAGGGCAATGCTTTAATACATGCTTTTCCTGGAAAATTAATCAGAATTAGTTTCAGTTACTGACAACTATAAGGCTTGGCCCTTCCTTGGTTTGTTCCATGTTTTGGGGCCTTGCATTGTGCCCTGGCCAAAGAGATAGGTCCCTTGATCTGCTGGCTTTGGCCACATAGATTCCTGCAGGAATGTCCATGGCCCCATTTGCCCTACAAGCACAGCAACTTTCTGCCACTCTCTGCCATATTTGGAATGAAGGAACGTTGAGGAAATTGCTTATGGCCCTACCTGTCTAGACTTATGTGGTCATTACTTTTCTGGGGCTTGTTGCCTTTCTGGGGCTTGCTGCCACCAGGTATTGAAGAGCAGGTTTCCACCTCTCTGGGTCCGCAGACCTCCTTCCTTTTCTTTTTTTGCTTAAAATCTTTTTCCTTGGCCTGGCCTGGGAGGACCCCCTTCAATTCTAGGGAAAACCCTTTGCCTAGATATTTTGTCTAATATACTTTGGATTTGGATGTGTTTACAAACTGTCTCTCACTTTTTTTTAAGGCACTTTTTTTTGTATTTTGCAAACAATTTCTTTATATATATTTTTTTTATTTTAAAGATGTGAGTGTAATTCAGGATTAGGTATACTAGTGGACATTGTACAGGTAAAGTTTGGGCCTCCCTTTGGTCCCCACTTTGCCTGGTTTGAGATCAGGTACTCTTATTGATGTTGTATTCCTCCCCCACAGCCCTGGCAGTATCCTGCTACTGCTAATCCCTTTCTTAAAGCGTTATGGTAAATGTTCAGGGTCCGCTTATGAATGAGAACATTTGGTATTCTGTTCTTTGTTTCTATGATAGAGTATTATTGACTCTAAATCCATCCAAGTTGCTGTGAAGTCCATATGTTTTTTTTTTTTATGGCCATGTAATATTCCATTGTGTATAGGTACCACATTTTTTAATTCAGTCCAGTTTCAATAAGCAGCATGGTTGGCTCCATGTTTCTGCTATAGTGAATAGTGCTGCAATAAACATGTGTGTGCAGGTATCTTTTTTGTAGAATGCTTTGAGTTCCTCCAGGCATATTCCCAGTAGGGGGATGGCTGGCTCAAAAGGAAGGTCAATTTCTAGTTCTTTTAGAAATCACCACACTGTTTTCCATAGATGTTGCACTAGTTTGCATTCCCACCAGCAGTGTAGAAGTATTCCCTTTTCTCCACGTCCTCGCCAGTATTTGTTGTTGTTCGTTTTATTAATGACGGCCATTCTTACTGGGGTTAGGTGCTGTCTCATTGTGGTTTTGATTTGCATTTTTTAAAGGCACATTTATTCTTTTTTTATGGCTGTGTAATACTCCATTATGTATATGTACTATTTTCTTTATCCAGTCCACTTTCGATAGGCAGTAGGGTTGGTTCCATGCTCTTGCTATTGTGAATAGTGCAACGATATACATGCATGTGCAGGTGTCTTTTTTTGTGGAACAATTTGTGTTCCTCTGCATATAATCCCAAGAGAAGGATTATTGGATTGTATGGAAGATCAACTTTTAGTTCTTTTAGGAATAGCTGCACTGCTTTCCACAGAATTGGAACTAGCTTGCACTCCTAACAACAATGTTGAAGAGTTCACTTTACTCTGCACCTGTGCCAGTATCTGCTGTTTTTTGACTTATTAATGACAGTCAACAACATCAAGGACTTTGCAGCAAATTGGATGGAATTGGAGACCATCATACTATGTAAATAATCACAGAAACAAAAATCTGAATACTGTATATTCTCACTCATAAGTGGGTTTTGAACATTAGTCACATTAGCACAAGGAAGGGATCGGCAGTCACTGGGCACTGCTAGGGGAGGGAGAAAGGGAGGCGGGTGGGGGCATGTGACCACATGAAGGGTACTTGGTTCATTACTGGGGGGAGTAAGGGCCAGTTAGAAACCCAAACCCGCATGCTGCCTACTTATATAGTTAATCCTCTCTTGTACCCACATTCCTATAAAACAATAAGATTTTAAAAATTCAAGAGAGAAATGAAAATTACTAAGTACATTCTGAAAAAAAATTTGTTAATCACAGGATTTGGGGGGAAAAAAGAAACAGAAACCTGAGGACAGTTTGCTTTGTGCTACTAAGTGCCAACCCGACCACTTGATTAAATATAAGGAGGAGATGGGAAAATTCCCCTTTCCCATAGGGCAATATTTTGCATGATGATCCTAAGATTCTTCCCTGGTGGGAATTTCCAACCTGCTTGGACTAGTGTCAGTCTATTACTTTGATCTCATCGCTTGTGATTTCCTTCTCCTTCTGACCCACACAGCCTAGGGTCCAGCTGAATCAAACCACCCAATGGGTTTTGGATATCTCTTTACTTCTCCAGCTCTTTGACACACATAATTGTTTTCTCTGTCTAAAATATCTCTCTTTTTCCTGATTTTTTTTTTTTTAGAGACAAAAATCCTAACTACTCTTCCAAAAAGACAGAAAGAGGAAATTCCCAATGGTGGGCATAGACACTATTTGGAGAAGTGTTTAAACAAATGGTTTGGCTGTTTGGGGAAATGTATATTTACAAGATTCACATTTTCTAGAGGCTTATGTTTTGGTAGGATAACCAGTTCAAAACTTGAGCTTCTGCGACTCTGAGGATGGGCAGACTCATTTGTTCACTGATTTATTACATAGTAATGGGTATGCGAGAGGCACTCTCAAGTCCCCGGGAACAAACAGAATGATTATTTTAATGTCATTTAAAATTTGTGTGCAAGCAATTTCCTATGAGACTTCGTCTTCTTGCTCTCACTCTTTTATATTGAAATGGTAATTTTCCAGTATTTTTTTCATTCTTTCCGGGACATTTATTGAGAGTCCACCATGTATAAGACATGTTAAGCGGCAGTTTTATGTATATAATAGAACATTAAATAAATAGGAATAATAGGGTGTAAACATGAAGCAGTTTTCTTTTGTCTTCCATTATCACTTAAAACTTTATTAAACTGGGAAGATTTCTCTCCTGCCCCTAGATTACTTTTTGATCACTGGTTTTAATAGAAATGTCTCCAGTCAGTTTAAGCTACTAAATACAGTCTTAGTTCAGAAATTAGAATGTTTTGTACCATATAATAAGCCAACCTCTGAACTTGACTTAAAATTAGATCTTCTCCTTCCCATAGACATGCTCTCCAGGGAAGCCTACATCCAGTAAATAGTCACCTTCTTTCTTTCCTCACTTGGAGTCTACAAGCTTGTTAAAAGGGGTTTCTGACCTCTCTGTGCTCAGAGAAAGAGGATGGGGAAGAGACTGAGAAGCAGGCAAGTTCATACTTTACCGCTACTCTTGTGGAATGGCTCCGTAGTCTCTGGACCTGGTAAATGTTTCAGTTGACTCTTCTACCCCTGTGAACATTGTGACGGGTCCTTTGGAGAGTGCCCTCCCATTGTTGGAAGCCTCACATGAGAACCTTTCTGTCTGTTTTTCTTCTATTATAGCTTGCTCAAAGGCCAAGAATTTCTCTTGACATCCAAGTCCCCCACGCTGTGTTCAGAGTTTGCAGACATCTAGGACGATTGGATTGCACCATGCACACAGGGATATGCTGGTACACGGTTTCTTTCATTCTGCTCTGTGGTCCTGCAGACAAAAGACCACAGGTAATTAATTCTCTCTGGCAGTTTTAGGATTCCAGGTTCTCTACTTCTCTTCAATCTTAGTTGCTTGTCTGCCCCCTCCTCCCTCTTTTCTACAGTCTAAGTCTGACTCCTATTATTGGGAAGACAAAAACTTCCTCTACAATCTTTATGTCTCATAGTTAGTCCTGTGACTTCTTTGTTAGTCTTTGTTTTTGGTTTGGGAGGACATGTTCCTTGGAATGCTGATAAGAACAGCAGGTGAGACAGTGAAACTGAAATAATGCAGGATAAAGTTCGGGATCTACTCTTGCCACTGACCTTGATGAAAGAGTCATGGAAGGTATTTTCCTTTAAAAAATTATTTATTTATTTTAGAGATGTGGGAGGAAGGTTTTTCTTACATGGGTTTTTTAGCCGGTGCTGAAGTGTAAGTTTGCCTTTGAGGTACAGTAAAGAAAAGAGGATGTTCTTGACAGAAGAAATAGGGCACCAAGGAGGAAATATGTGTAAGTACCCAATGGCAGAATTTTTAGAAGTTATGGCTGGGAGGCACCTTGGTGAAGAAGAGCTGGGCCTTTACCCAGCATCCGTGTAAAGCCTTTGGAAAGTCTTAGACAGGGAAGTGATATGTTCTAGAAAGGTGTAACATCTAGACTTAAGGAAAACAAACAAGCAAGCGAACAAATGAAAGATGTGTAAGATGTCCATGGAGAAAATTACAAAATATTAGTAAAGGAAATAAAACAAGCTCCTTAAACATAGAGCGTGTTATCATCTTAAGGCCCTTAGCTGCCAAGTCCAATATTTGTGCTAGAAGTTGGTCTGACTTTCCTGTCTACTTTTTCCCTGTTGATTACTTTTCTGCCAGATGCAGAAGGAGAAGAAAGAGTTAAATAACACTCATTTAAATGTCTTCTTCGCTTCCCTGCTGCTTTGCAGTGAGTAACTGGAAAATTAAAAAAAAAAAAAAGAAAAATAATATAAAACAAAAACATTTGGGCTGAAGAAATAACTGGGAAAAAGAGAAAGTTGCCAACAAACATATGTACTTGCAAATTTATTTGTAAACAGTGGATGAATGAATAAATAAATAGTACATATGGTAGTCTCAGCACATGCATGAAAAAATTGGAGGAATATTTACCAAATTGTTAATATTGGTGTATTTTCAAGTAATATATCTGCACTGTTTACTACTTTTAAAAACAATGTGCATGTACTACTTTTGGAATCAGGAAAAAACCAATCAATATATATGCTTATGAACATTTCACACTTACAATAGCATCCAAAGTCCTTGCCAGGGCTCTCATGGCCCCATACGATCCAGCCCCTCGCTATCCCTGGACTCACTTCCTTCCACTCTTCCTCTTATGCACCATGACCTCCTTGATCATGCTAAGCACATTTCTGCTTCACAGTCTTGCCAAATGTACTCTGCCCCAGGTATCTGCATAGGTCTTTTTTCTACTTCAATGAAGTCTTGCTCAAATGTCACAACTTCAGAAAGGCCTTCTGAAAGTCCTCATCTTCTTAACTGCGTATTTCCTCAAATTATACCCACTACATTATATCATGCTTGTCTATTTTCTTTTTATCTATCAATCGATGTAATTATCTATCTAATTATCTATCCATCTATTATCTAATTATCTATCATCTATGTTGCCCTTTGAAGACTTTGCCTAGAATGGCCTCTGACATACAGTGGAAACTCAGTTAAATATGTATTGGATAAATGAGTACATATATATTATTTCCTTTTAAACATTGAATACTTGCTTTTACTTTTGTTTAGTGATGGTTGAATTGTACAACTTATTTGAAATTCCAAGACACAAACTTATTGCAGCGCAAAGGTTTTTAGTTATTCTAAGACTCTTCTTCCTACAGGACAGGGTTTCTCTACCTCAGAACTATTCACATACTTCTATGGTTTGAAGGCTGTTCTGTCAATTGTAAGATGTTTAACAACGTCCCTGGCCACTACCAATTAAATGCTGGTACCACCCTTCCCCCAACCTCCCATTGGTTGTGACAATAAAAAAGTGTCTTCAAACATTGCCAGATGCCCTCTGGGAGTCCAGATCCTTCCCTGTCTCCCATTGGGAACCACTGCTGGAGGAAATACCTAGAGTCAAATATGTCTCCATTTCTCTAAGCGTACATACGGCATCATATTGAGGTAGATGGGACAAGTTTTGATCTACTGCTATGCTATTAGAAGGGAATGAGTAGAAAATTGCATCATAGATTCTTATACTTTAATGAGAGTTACTCAGGTCTTAGCACCTCTCTACATTTTGGTTTTCTTGTTTGGTATAAATGCAATCCAATTTAATCTGCATATAAACACATCCATTGCATATTAAAATCAGCATATTATAAACATCAGGCTGAATGCTTTCTTGAAGAAGCAGGCTGAAAAAATTCATGCATATTAATATCACAAATAAGCCAATTATTGTATGAAATAGTAAATAAAAAACAATATGATTAATCTAAAACTGGGAGCTTCATAAAGCAAAATATATGATATTAAGATTAGACTGCTTTAGAAACAATATTATGAATCCTTCCATTTTGCATGTAATTTGTTTAAAATTAATTTGCCAGTGTGCTATCTTATTTTTGTTTCACCTAGACCTACACTAATAAGTTTTATGAAACATTGATATTACTTAAAATCACAACACAGAGAAGGAACCATTTCTCTGCTTTTAATTGAGGCAAACCACACTTCTTAGCTTCACAGTTTCCAAGTCCCAAGGCTTTCCAGGTTTGCTGGAATTCTTGATTCTATGCTGGAAGGGTGCAGTGATGCACGGACCTGGTTTATTGAATAATCAATAGTCTTTACTACCTAATAATAATAATAACCTTTGTGACAAAAACAACATAATTTTTGAACACTTATTATGTGTCAAGCCCTTAGCATAGTGATTATTTAATTCAATCTTCACAACTTCCTAAAAGTTTGGTATTCTTATTAGCTCCATTTTACAAAAAGGGAAATAGAGAGATTGGTCTGCCCAAGGTCATATACCATTAGTAGATGGTGAAGCTGGGCTTTGAACTCCATTCTGTTAGACTCTAATAACTCGTGTTCTCAACTGTCATACCACCAACTGTAGAGATGATAAGCAGAACATTATGTTATCCAAATTGCGGGCATTCGTGTTAAATAGATTTGTACATTGATGACTTGGCAGTTTGTCCTCATTCATAATACAACTAGTCATAAAATTAGTGAGCTCTAGCAGAGAAAAATATGCCATAGGTAAAGTTACAGATATATAAGAAACTGAAGGGAGATGGTGAGACTGTGGAAAGGGAGACAGTCCAGTGAGTGAATGGGTGGGTTAGTCTAGACAAGAGAAAATGGCTGCCTGGACCAAGATAGGCAGAAGATAGGAAGAAAAGAAAAGAGATGGATATCAGAGACTTTGGGACTGCCAGGGCTTGGTGACTGAGGTCTTGGGGATGGAGAAGGGAGAGAAGAGGAGAAAGATGCCCGATCGTCAGAGGTGTGATCCTAGGAGGACAGTACCCTTCACTGAACACCGAAGAGGAGGTGTGGCGGAAGAGGATGGGTTTATATTTTCCCAAGTTGGGAGTGCAGGGCCTGAGGGACAATGAAGGGGCTCATTGGGCAGTTGGATAAATGAGTTTCTCTGTGAGGCCCCTTTTCCCTTTCTCTCTTGAAAGTGGATGCACCCACACATTTTATTTTTCTTTCTCAGAGTATAAGCTCCAAGGGCAGTGTCCAAGGTTTATCTATATCTTCTCCTTCAGAATATGTGCTACGTTGCAGGTCCTTCAAGAAACATGACCCAGATCTACTTCTGTCTTGTCCTTGCTCTTCCTGGAATGTGTTCAGTATCTTCTCACTTATAACCTTTCATTTTTCCAGTTTCCTCTAGTTGAAGACCCTTGTGTTCCAAGTCACATCTCTGCACAGTTTACTCCTGCTTATCCTTCGTGCCTACCACAACTTTTACTTTCTTGGTAGAAACTCCTTCTAAGCTTCCTCTGTGCATTTGATATAATGGTCTTATTTTCAGCCTTGGAAGTATCTTAGTTATAGTCTTTTTACAACCTACCATAAATTTTTCTCTATACTGATATATGCATATATGTGTATATATATGTCATATATGTATGCATATATATACAGAGGGTACAAAAATGTATACACATTTTCAGAAAGGATAAAACGATTAAAATTTTAATGCTCAATATATATCAATAACAAAAGATGAATACAAGTCATGTTTGATTTCTACAATTACAAGAGGTGCCCACAGTGGTTACCATCAGCATCCAGATGCTTCTGATTTTGGCAAAGTAAAAGTCATACATAGATAACGTCTCTTAAAATATGTATACATTTTTGGAATATATACATTATATATATGAATGTGTGTTTGTGTGTGTGCGTGCTTGCATGTATGTGTATGTATATGTTTTTTGAGTTGAGGGGTCTCTGTCATCCAGGTTGCAGTGCAGTGGCATGATTATGGCTCTCTATAGCTTTGAACTTCTGCACTCAAGTGATCCTCCCACCTCAACCTTCCAAATAGCTGAGACTACAGATGTCAGTCACCAGACCCATCTGATTTTTTGATTTTTTTTTTGTAGAGATGTGGTGTTCCTATGTTGCGTAGGCTGTTCTTGAACTCCTGGGCTTAAGCAATCTTCCTGCCTTGGCCTCCCAAAGCACTGGGGTTACAAGCATGAGCCACTGTGCCTGGACCTAACTTATATTTTAAGAGCCTGTTCTACTGCCTGAAATAAACTAAGCAGATCATACATGCTAACTCTTCTAATTACATGTTTGTTTCATACACACTTTATATCAAAGGGAAAGTATTCCAGTGCCTGCAAGGTCCCACTACATGCTAGCAATGAATCTTGAACAAGTCACTTAACCTCTTTCAGCCTTAGTTTTCTCATCCGTGAAATTGGATCATTATAATGCCAATCACACAGAGTGGCTTTACAGATAAAATAAATTTAAATATGTGAAGGGGTTAGAAAATTGACTGGCACACAGTAAAATCTGTATAAGTATTAGCTGTTATTTTTACAGGGATCTACTAGATAAGTGAATCAAATAAGCCAAAATTGAGAAAATCTGTTCTTGAAGCACATGCATTTCTTGGTTTAATTTTCTCACTTTTGATGGATATACGAATACAAGGAATATTACATAGGTTTCTTAAACTCACTTGAAGAAAACAATAGTATAAGCATAATGATAGATGGTAACTGAGGCTCGGCGTGTATGTCAGAGGACATTAGGGAGTGCTGAGGACTGAGGAGAACTGGAACAGACTTGCTCTGTTTATAGGACAAAGGCACTACTCAGACCAGCTGTTGTCAGGTGAGAATGCAGACTTGATGTTGTCAGAGTGTCAAGTTTTTTGAAAGTCAAAATGAAATTTTATATAAAATTTCTTAATTTTAAAATGTTGACAACTAAATCAAAAATAAAATTTAATACACTCTAGATTGCTGCAAGGTGAGGGTCAAATAAAACATGACTCAGGCCAACTTGGCCCTCAGGTCACCAGTTTGCAATCTTTGTGCTTTATTTTATAACTTCCTCCTGGCTTTGAACTATGGCCTGTCCACAGTAGATAGGCAAAAATAGATGTTAAACTAAGCTGAATTTTGGTGTAAGAACTCTGGAGTACCTTTTATATGTAAAACTATTTTTTTTTACCCTGAAATAAATCCAAAGGATATTTTCCATTGTTGCTGTTTTTTTTTTTTTTGTCTTTGTGTGCACTTTGGTATAACATGCCCTGAATGCAGAAAAGCCATAAACTAGGTCATTTTCTTGGACAGTGAGATTCTCTGAAACAAAAGCAGCAAAAAATTGATCATTTTCCTGCTAAGGAAGCACATGCTCCCCCTGCAAACATACACACAGTTTAATAGAATAAAACCAAGTCTGAAAAAATGTAAAATACATGTGTTTTAAAAGCAGAATTTTTAATCCCACTAATTTAAACAGCAACCCTAAATCAGTTTTTTTCCCCATAAGAAACAAGATCAACTGTTTCGCCTCCCTAAAGACAACATTGACCTCTGCAAGCAATACTGTTGTTTGTTTTTATTTCTCTCCCCTTCCCTTCTGGATATTTTCTCCCCTTCATTTTATAGAATTTAATAATGGGCGAAGTAACAAATGAGAAGATAAAAATATTCCTGAACACTCTAGGGCATACATGGGTATATAAACAGATATTCCAGCCATTTCCTTAAGTTACATCATTTGCTCGGCTATTTGACTTTATAATTTGAACTCCCTGCTTATTACTAAATTTAACTTGTATATGCGAGTGTACGCCTGCCACCGAATTCCAGCAAATGGTAGATCCCGAATAAAAAAATACCTAAGTATCTATTTCATCTATGTTTCTGTCGATTTATGCATGTGTCTGCTTATTGATCTCTCTCAACATGGTCTATCAAGGAAGGCCTATGTCTTTGTTTCTTATTTGTCTCCTATTTCTTCTTGTTGATGGAGACCAGGTCCCCCCTCCCTCCGTTTCAAATTGTCCTCTCTTCTCGTCTGCGAATACTCATGGTATAGATATTTCCTTTATTATTCCCTCTAAACTTTCTTTGTTCCCGTCCCTGTCTTTTATTATTTCTACTGTGTCATCAGAAACTGACTGCCGGATCCCGCCAATTAGCCTTTTGTCTGTCAGTGCCAGCCTCAGCCTCCCGAACAGCGAGTGTGCAAGGCGAGGCGGACAGGCCCTATTTCGTATGCAGCGCTGTGTCCCCACACAGAGATATGCCATTACTGACAAAAGAGCAGTAGATGGGCTCAGATTAGCTGCTGACAAACTTCGTGTGTGTGTGTGTGTGTGTGTGTGTGTGTGTTGGGGGAGGTGTGGGGGGGTGGGCAGGGCAGGACAGGGATGGGAACCATATTCTGGATCACCACAAAGCAAATTGAACTTGCAAAGGCACTTATCAAGTCTGTGCCAAAATATCGATCATTCTGGAATGGTTGTGGCCCACCTGTATTGGGAGGTGCCAATGGGCTGGTCAGGGTTACAGGAATAATCCAGTTTTCTGCCCCTGGGTCCCATCTGTTCAGCTCTCCACCATAAAGTATCCCTCTCCCCCCCACTTCCCCAGTTAATATTTCCGAGCACTCCTCAGGGTGAGACAAAGGAGGAGCTCGCCTTGGGAGCAGGGTTTAAGGGGGCACCCACACTCAGTAGTCACAGTATTTATGATGTGATTCTAAAGATCAAGACTAATGCCAAAAAATCCATGGTGAACAAAGCGTCATGATTTTAAATAAATAGAGAGTCAGCATTCCTGAAGTTTCCTTACTCCTTAGGCTCTATGCCTCTGCACAGTGCTGTGCCTGATCCTGTCTTTCCATACAGGATCACAGGATCATATATGTATATACGTGTGTGTGTGTGTGTCTACATATATATCTGTATATGGTATTTTGTTCATTAAAGGTTTTTTTTGTCATTCATTTTGATTTTTAACAGTATGGCATTAAAACACAGCTCACCTGGATTACTGCATCCTTTGGCAGCCCCTTAAATTTTGCTCTAAGATGAATTCTTCATTGGCCTCTCTCTGGTTCTGGCCCCAAAGCCTTCTCGCATGGGCTCACATGAAATTTTGCTCCTGCCGGTGGCCTCCCTCTGGCTAAGGCCACTGTTTAGCGATGCCCTCAGAGGGCACCGTGAGTCCTGATGAGAAGACTCAGGGTACATTTCCCACTGGGAAAAATCCCTCTTTTGGCAGGGAAAACTGAGAAATGGGGGCCTCAAATTGCCAAGGCATATTGTAGTCTGTGGACACATAGGGATCCTGACTATAATAGGCTCTGATAGAGGGGCCCCCTTGGTTGCTGGTACCTGGTAGCCCACGTCTTACAGAGTTTCTGTGTCTCTAGCATCTTCTGTTTTTACTTACATTTCCTCTGTTCTCCATTAGATCTGGGGACAAGAGTCCAGTGGGATCTTGGCCAGGAGCCAGATCCAGGAGCCTCAACCCATGTTATATTCTGAATTTCTCCTTCTCGTAGGCAATTAAAGTTAGCCTCAGTGTGTTTGCATGCCCCTTCATTTAGGATAAGTATCTCCCAGGTATTTGGGTCTCTCCTCTTCAGACCTACAGGCAAACAGGCTGCCTGCAGGCTGTACCACTTGTGAACCAGACATACTTGCCCCATCATCTCCTTTGTCACCATCTGTCCACATGTACTGAGTGCAAAGTATGCCCTTTCTCTTTAAATCCTCAAAATAATCCTGTCAGGTAGGAACTATGATGATTTGCCTTTTGCCAAGGATGAGAGAGATGAGAATCCAGGAAGTCAATTTCCCAGCATACTTTTGCTCCTAAACGGTGGGGCTTGCATTTGAACCCACATCTGTCTGATTCTAGACACTGTGATCTTAATCTCTACCATTTTGCATTTGCCCTGTAGCAACTGTGGAGTCTCAAGGACCAGGATGCTTTTGTGGAATTTTATTTGCTCAACTTTGCATGATGAAACATTATCTTTTATTCTACAAATATAAAGTTATGAGTTTGAAGGTTTGAAATAAACTGAAAATGTTTGTCTCAAACTACTCTTCACCTGTTTTCTCTTTCTTCAACATAGGCATACACACACATTCTCTCTCTCTCTCTCTCTCTCTCTCTCTCTCTCTCTCTCTCTTTCTCTCTCTCTCTCTCAAAGTTCTCTACTCTGATCCTGGTTAAAATCCAGTCCTTGGTCATACAGTTGATCAAAGCAAAGAAACTGTCCTAAGACAGCCTAGTAACAGGAGACATCTTATCAGTTAAGGTTGATGGCTGTAAGCAACAGAAACTCATACTGGTTAATTTAGACAAAGCAAGGGTTTATTAAAAGAATTTCGGCTTGCTCACAGAGTAAAAAGAGAGATAGAAACTCTAGCTCCCAGGCAACATACCAGTCTGGTTCCAAAACCCATAGCTCTGACCATTTAGCTATCTTGCCTCTTTTTTGTTGCTGTACGTTTATTGAATAAATATGTTAAGAGTTTGCAAACTGAAATTCAGCAAGAGGTGATAAGTCCTTCCAGTGAGAATCTTAGCTAGGAGTTGCAACCCTTCCCCAAATACTAACGTCTAATGAACAAGAGAAGTTAAAAAATTTGCTCACAGTCACAACCCTTTGAGATAAATAATTCTAGAATAATGCCCATTATACAGAAGAAAAAATTGAGACCAAGAGAGGTTAAATAACTTGCTTAAGTTTTCAGAGCCAACACATGGTAGAACCAGAATTTGAATCCAGACTATCCAACTCCAGAGACCAAGTTTGTACCATTTACAAACTAGAATATTTTAGACGGCAAGTTTAAATATACTAGACCATTAACAAATACATTTATATTTATGTCAAAATGACACACTAGGATGTCTGAGGGGTAAATTGTTTTGCTCCTGACATTGACCTCTTCATTTAAATCTTGTAGCATTTCTTTAAAAATTCTCACTATACATATTATCCAACAGTTTTTACAAAATGTTCACAACTACTTGTCTTTAACCCTTTACCCATTTAGGAAAAAAAAAGTGCAGCTTGCTGCCACTTTCATTTAATTTTATGTAAACCCACTCTTTGAGGCTGAAGCAAATTTGACTGGTTTCCAATGTGAAAATAAAATAGAAAACTTGTTCTTGGAGTTATTTCTGAACAGAAACTGTCTCTAATCCTAACAAGAATTGCAAAATTTAGTAATTCTCTTTCTCTCTTTTAAAAAAAATCTCAGAGTAAACGCTGTAGCCACAAGCACTGTTGACAAGTATCTTCAGGTTAAATGGGAAAAGGTTTAAAGGCAGTATTACTTTTTGGAATGTGATTGCTAGAAGTTTGCCATCTGTTTTGGGAAGGAATTGAGGACTTTGATAATCTTGCTTAGAATATGGCAATTTAAATGAATCTATGAGTTCAGGATCGGTATCAACCTTGGCTTTTTTTTTTTTTTAAGTTGGAATCTCATTCTGTTGCCCAGGCTAGAGTACAGTGGCACGATCACAGCTCACTGCAGCCTCGACCTGCTGGGCTCAGGCGATCCTTCCACTTCAGCCCTCCAGGTAGTTGGAATCACAGATGTGTGTCACCATGCCTGGCTAATTTAAAAAAATTTTTTTGTAGAGACAAGATCTTGCCAAATTACCCAGGTTGGTCTTGAATCCCTGGGCTCAAACAATCGTCTTGCCTTGGCCTCCCAAAGTGCTGGAATTACAGGTACACACCACCATGCCTGGCCCAGCCTTGGCTTTTTTTTAACTACCCAGAATCCCACTCTATCAGGCCTCAGCAACCAGAGGCTAGTGAGGTAATACTGATCACTCACCTTTATCATAGACTTCATTTGCATCTTAACACAGCCTCAAGGTACAGCTTCTAAAAACCACCCTCCTTAAGTATTTCTGAGAGTTCCCTGGTAGAGTCTCGCATGTACATATAAACCATAGAATTACTATTCATTTTGTAGGAACTATTCCCATGAAAGAGTTTGGACAAGAGAATATGAAGTGAGAAATAAACTCTATTTTCTCCTTTTAATCTCCTTGCATCAATTATTATTGCTACAGTGACCTGAGCAAAACCACGTCCTTGTAAGCCTCCCCCCCCCACCAGCACTAGGATAGATCCTGTTATTTAGGCATCTCTCAGAACCAGAACTTGAGATACAGAATTGAGCATAAGTTGTTTATTTGGGAGGTGGTACCAGGAAATACCTGGAAAAGGGTGGGGGAGTAAGAGAGAGAAGGAAAGCCGAGTCATCAAGACAGCCACCACCATGAGTGACTGGAGATTAATGTCTCCTGGAAAGCTCTGGAAGCCAGCAGAGGAACATGCCTCAGAGTTTTGTTCTCTGAGGAGGGAGGGAGTTGGGGTATTTAAACACCACACTGTAAGTTGTTGGTTGAGGGCTGCTTCTGGAGGAGCGTTCAATTCCGTCACTTCTGGTCTACCATGCCTATGCCAGACTGGTCCTCAGAGACCAGAGAAATCCCCCAGGTAAAGAGATGCTGCTGCCATGGAATGTCAGTATCAATAACTCAGGTGATAAGGGCTTGGCCCTGACAGTGATAGAGGCAGATGCTCCTGGGCCGCCCACTCCTCTTATTAGGCAGAGCTTTCCATGTTTCTATCCAGCAAGAGTCTTAACTTAAGAACTCCCATATCACCCATCTTTCTATTTAAATGTCAAAAAAATACTGGAAGAAAATATTAATACAAATCTATGCTCTTCCAAGAGTGGTGTTTGTTGTTTTTCATGAACTATTCTAGCTCCAGTATTTCAAATTAGTAAAAGGATAGGTTTTTTAAAAAAAAATTTCCCTCCTCTTGTCTTTAGTAGTTACTGCTTAAATTCACTTATCATGGTTTCTCTGTTTTCATGCAATAATAATAAGATTAAATCACACAGTTTTTTTCTGCCCAATATTCTTCTCTTGCCTTCTCCTATTACTTGTGTTTCTATTTATTTTAATTAAAATTTAGCCTTTTATGCAAACTATTTTCTTTTTATGGTATTTTTAAAAACTGTGTTCAGTAACTCACAGAGTTTCTAATAAACTAAAAAAAAAAATATTTTTCCAGTCAAGATGCTGTGTGTCACCATGCTTGGATCAGGTTAGTATTCATTCAAAAACTGGGTTCATCATAGCAAATGGAGCTAAATTTTCTTCTTTGAATCATTTCAAGGACCTGAATACTGACCTTTTATTTTTTAACTATTATATTCATTGGCTATTTCCTTTTATACACTGGTTGTTAATACCACCAATACCATTAGTCTCTAGTGTTAGATAGTGTTGCACCATTTCCAAGTATTGGAATCCTAGCTCTGCCCCTTCTAGTTGTGTTTTTTTAGGTGAGTTGCTTTATCTCTCATCAGTTTCTTCATATGTAAAGTAGGTATGATAATAAAACCCAGCTTCGAAGTCTTTATTCTAAACAGATTTCATATATAGAGAATACTCAGTCCAATGCCTATAACATAGAAAAGTAGCTGATCCATTACAAAACACTTACACACACACACTTATTTTATTTAAACAGAAGTTATACTGTTGGTTTTGAGTCTGTGTGTGCATCTAATCTTGAATCATCAAGTGACTGATGCATGGTTTGTGTGTATATCTAGGTAGCACGGATTCAGTAAACAAATGCATAGACACATAATATCTGTGAGTCATGTCCACCTCCCTATGCCCATGGCCTTAATTTTGAAATGTCAATTATAGCACAGCTTAATGGGCACACATGGCAGTGTGTCTGAATGTCCTTGGCCTTCTCGATCAATATTGACCTAATTTTATCCAGGATGGCTCTATTTCTCTGCCTCGGTGTGTGAACGTAGGCAAATCTTCTCAAGGAAATGAAGTCATAGTATCACCCAGAGAATGCAATGCAGTGATTACTCTGAACTCAATCTCTTTCACTCCATGTCTCCCTCACCTACATTAGCCCCTGTGGCTCACCTCTGTGGGGAGGGGGAATGGTCATCCTGGTTGGCTCTCCAGTGATAGGAGGAAAAAGCGATAATAGAAATAGCTAACAGTTACCGAGCACGCACCGCGTGCAAGCACTTCGCTGCAAATTCTTTTACTCCCCTGTGGAGCCAGAGCGTTTATGACTGCCATCCCCAGGTGATAGATGAGGAGACTGGCATGAGTGAACACCCAATGATGTCGAATAAATACACGGCAGGGTCGAGACTGCAGCCCCAATGGTCAGCTCTACAACTTGGCATTTAAAAAAAATGAACTTTCACTCTTGGAATCATTTTAGACTTGCAGAAAAGTTGCAAAGATAGTACAAGCCTACTGCTTTAACCACTGAATTTTGCTGTTTCTTAAGACTTGAGATTTTACCAAATCATGTCAACTTCATCACCAACTCATCTAGTCTCTGAAATGTAGATCGATCTGACTTCTGTTAAGGGTTCCAGTTATCTCCATGCAAGGCCCCATCAGAGAATACAACACAAAATTTGTTCTTTGTTTTAACAAATAATGATTGAGGGACTCTGGTGATGGTGGTGTGCAACTCGATCCTGCTATTTGTCTGTAGGGGAAATCAACATTGTAGACACACACATACACACACCCACACACAATCAGCTAAGTATACAGTCACAAGAAACAGACATCAAAGAACATCCAGCAGTGGAGGCGGACCTGGTTTGGGGGAACAGGACAGGGAGAGATGGTCAGGGACAGTCTCCCCTAGGAGATGGTGTTTAAGCTGGTGCTTGGAGGGTGAGTGTGAACAAGGATGAGGGTGTGGGAGGGGAAGTCTGTTACAGGCAGACAGAACGTCTCCTACATAGACTCTGGCGCCTGCCATCAGCTTGCCTTTAATGAGTTTCTGCCTCACAAAGGTAAAAAAAAAGTCTTCATTTCTTAGAATGCCTTCTAATCCTTCTGCCCCTTTGCAGGCTTCATCCCCTCTGTGATGTTTTCCTAGGCCCACTCTCTCCTTCCCAGAATTAACCACTCTGTACTGTATCTGAACCCTATAAATACTTCTATGATTTCATGTAAACACTATTTTAATTATATTCTTAGAAATATATGTCTCCTCTACTACATTGCTCCCTGAAAAATAGATTTTATTTATATTTCATATTTACAAATAATAAGTCAATAGCATTTATTGAGCACTTGCTGTGCATCAGGCACCTTGCTAATGTTTTTCATGCAATAGTTTATTTAGTTCTTGGGTTAAACCTGTACACTAATATTATTCATTTTATATTATTCATTTAGCCAACATTTATTGGACATCAACCATTGTGCCAAGGCACTGTTCTAAATCAGAGTCAGCCAATGAGGACCTGCTGGTCAAATCTGGCCCTCCTTCTGTTTATACAAATAAAGTTTTATTGGAACACAGTCATGCTCATTTGTATATATATTACTTTTGGCTGTTTTCATGCCACTATGGCAGGGCTGAGTAGTTATAACAGAGAGTGTATGGCCTACAAAGCCTAAATATTTGCTATCTGGTCTTTTACAGAAAAAGTTGGCTGACTTGTTCTAGATACTGAAGACACAGTGTGGGAAAAAATAGGCAAACATCTTTGCCCTAAGAAGGCTTACATGGGGCTTGTGTTAGAAATTGATAATTGTTCAACAAAATTGGGTGGTAGCTGTACTTTGTTTCCTAGGCTCTCTCGCAGGTGGGTGTGGCCCTATGACCATTCTAGCCAATAGGATGCAATAGAAGTAACGTGGGCCACTTCCAGACCTGGTCCATAAAAGTCTCTGTATGCGATCTTCCATGGTTCTCCTCCTGAATGGAGATGACCACAGGAAACTGGAAACTACCTCTTGAAGATGGCAGCATTCTATCATCTTGGCCCTGAATGACAGACACACCAATCTGCAACCACTTTGTGCTTTTATGTCAGCAAGAAATACACATCAATTGTGTTTGAGTCATTTTATATTTTGGGGCCAATTTGCACCATAGTTAGAGTTGCTCTAACAAGTACAGTTCTTTTGTAGAGCTATTATCCCCATATCAACATATCTCAACTAAGGTGTACTTTCTCTCTTCTGAAGACTAAGGAGATGGTGGTCAGGAGTGTTACATGATGTCAACCATGACCTAGATTTATTTTTTCTCTCTCTCTCTTTTCTTTCTTTTTTTCTTGGGGTCTCACTCTGTTACCCAGGCTGGAGTGTAGTGGCACGATCACAGCTCACTGCAGCCTTGACCTCCTGGGCTCAGGCAATCCTCCCACTTCAGCCTCCTGAGTAGTTGGGACTACAAGTACATGCTACCACACCTGGCTAATTTTTTTTTATTGTAGAGACAAGGTCTTGCTATTTTGCCCAGGCTGTTCTTGAACTCCTGGGCTCAAGCAATCCTTCTGCCTCGGCCTCCCTAAGTTCTGGGTTTACAGGTGTGAGCCACTGTGTCTGGCCTAGATTTCTTCTCTCTTGTGGTCTTGCAGTCTCCTAGAGTATTGTCGTTGAAACAGTGGAGGCTGGTTCATTCCCTCCACCTTGTATTCCAGCCTGCAGAAAGGGGTGCCACAGACTGGGTATATGTTCTACTCTTCATTCTCAATTATAATCTCTTGGCCAGTCACATGAGTCACATGGCCACATTTAGCTAAAAGGAGGCTGGGAAAGTTGTTCTCCAGCTTGGTGGCCATGTGCCCATCTATAACCCAAGACCTTTTATCATCAAAAAGAAGAAAGAGAGAGTGGACACTGGGCATAGTTAGCTGTCCGTCATACATGACAATGACTCAGAACTTGGTCTGGAATAAATTAAGTCACATAGCAAAAACAGGCAATTTATTAAAATGCTATTTTATTTTATTTTTCCAAATAAAAGACATTGTATGAATAGCTAGCAGTTATTGAAGCATATTATGTCTAAGAGTCTGGGTTAAGAGCTGTACTATATTAGCTCATTTAAGTATCCTCACACCACTACAAGTCAAGTGTGATTTTTGAATCACGTTTTAGGGATGAAGAAACTGAGACTTACAGAGGTTCAATGATTTGCTTAGGGTCTCAAAATTAAGAAGAGTCACACCCGGCATCCAAAACACAGAGTGGACGCCAGAATCTGCTAGCTTGACTCCAGATCTACTTGACTGCTTCGTTTATGAATGGAGATAAAATATACACTTTAAAGCCAGGTGCTGTGGTGTGTATTTATAGTCCCAGCTACTTGGGAGGTGAGGCAGGAGGATCTCTTGAGCCCAGGAGTTTGAGGCTGCAGTGAGCTTTGTTTGCGTCTGTTAACAGCAACTGCACTCCAGCTTGGGTAACAGAGCAAGACCTCATATCAAATAAATAAATAGATACATACATACATGTACTTTATCAGGATAATGTGTAAAATACTCACCTGGAAGAGGACACAAAATAGATTATTATTATTATTATTTGTAATCTGTTTAAGCTTTATTCAGTTTTAATTTATGGTAGTCTTTTTATTAGACAAAAAATACAGAATAAATAGTAGAATTTCCTCTTTACCCCTTTGTTGACTCTCTGCTTGCATCCCCACCGCCCAAAGAATACCAATTTCTCTAGTGGAGAGACTGGCAAGCGATGGGCCACAGAGTGAATCTATTCCTCTCCACCCCACATTTATTTTTGTAAATAAATTTTATTGGGGCCCAGTCACAATCATGTACTTAGTATTATCTATGGCTGCTTTTTTTGTTATAAGGGCAGAATTGAATAGCTGTGCCAGAGACTGGCTCACAAAATTAACAATATTTACTCACTGTCCCTTTCCATAATAAATTGACCAACCCTTGTTTTAGAGCTAACCTTTGTTCAAATTATGTGTCTGTTATTTCAGACCCTTTCTGTATTTTTACATATGTCTATGTATCCATATATGCAGTGATACAAACACATAATCTATACAAAATTGCACACACATATATGTATGTATATAAACATACATATGTCTTTTTAGTTAAATGGACATACTATGTAATTGGTGTACATAATACACCTTGAAGATTTTTCCATATTGGTACCTATATGGCCACTTTGTTATCTTTTATAGGACGGATATACAATAATTCATTTGATCATTCCTCTACTCTACAGATGAACATAAAGCTTGTTTCCAATTTCTGTCAACCACCTTGAATGAGTCGTCAGATTGTCTTTGAAAACCCAGCTGTAGCCACCATTCATTTAATTTGTAAAATTTTAAGTCTTTTCAGTGGGGAGGCTAACTTCATTCTATGCTAGAGTTTCTTACACACAGTAAACAGGACCAAAAATATATTCTGCATTTTGGATCTTAATTATGTATCATACACTTAATTAAAATTCACATTGTCAGTAAAAGGTAAGGACTATATTAGATTGTGGTTGTTGGCATCATGAGTAATATACATTTAAGCTTTAAAATCTGTTGTTACATTCTGGTAGATTTTCCAGAAAGAAACACGAAGATTTAAAATGCATTTTTAAAAAGACAGAAGGAGATATGAACTCAGTGGAAGAAATCCAGCTTATTCTAGAGCAGATGATAGCTATATATAATAAAAAATGGAGCCAAAGTCACACCTTAATTTGTGTGTTGTTAAAAGCAGGCCAGTTCTTCTCTCTTTCGGAGAATTATAACTATGGCAAAACCAGAGGATCCTATCAACTCTAGGATAGAACTTGCATGTGATTTCCTATTCTGCCAAGCCAAATACCCAAGTTTTACCAATCCTTGGGTCAACATTGGGTGGTAGCACTGTGGTTAGTTTCTTTCCAAGGCTCATTTTCCTCTTTGGTCACATTATCCTATGTGAGAGCCTCATTTTCATTTTTGGAACCTTTTTAAAACATTTCCCTTTGTTCAGAAGCTTGCTTATCTGTGGGCTTGATGTGAATTTTCCACTTTGTTTGGTGCGTTTCCATTTATAAGCTGTGTTTTTCTCACCTTTTTTGCTTCACGCTCAGTTTATTTCCCTTAAAGATCAAGAAAATGACTGTGAAGAGTTTCTTCATGTTTTGGGGTGGCCTCAATTCTGGTAATTCTCTTGTTCACTGAAATCCACCTCCCCACCCCAGCTATTGACTCTGTTTTCTCCTTTCTATTTCAGCGTTTGGCCAAAGAGATTCTTAAAAGTTTTACTTTTCAATATTACCTTTGTTCTTTTAATTATGTCATCTGCCCTTGTTTGTTTTCAGTATTCTGACTTATTTCTTGTGTTGGACTGTCTTTATGTCTTGAACAATTTTGGGGTGCATATTAAACATCTAAGATAGAAAGTACTAGTTTTCTCCTAATATTTCCCCTTTTTCTTCTTAATCATGGAACTCCCGCCCCCCCCCCACATTTACCCAGACACATGTCACTGAGAATAACATGACATATCCTAGAACTTTGTGTCTGGGGGTGATCATGTGTCTAATTTCTGGCCAATGAGATGTAAGTAGAAGTGCCCTTGGCAACCCCTTTCTTTGGAAGCATCTTGGTCTAGAGAAACCATTTGCTGCTCACTGGTAGAATGTGGTTGGGTTGGCAACAGGGCGCATCACTGGGACCTAGACGTGGAAGATGAATGTTAACCGTGGTAGACTTGATAACCAGAGACCCAGTGAGTATGTAAGCATCTTAGAACATGTTGGGAGGTAAATGCCAACACCACCAAAGACCAGAGAATGTTACCAGATGCTCGTGGAGAATACAGTGTCAGACTAGACTCTGCTTTCTAATGGGAATATATTCCAAAATGTCTTGGTCCCTGGAGGCCCACCATGAGAGAAGGAAGGAGGGGTGTGTCTATGGGTGTGTGCAGAATCCAAACCTGATTGTGTGTTTAACTTAGAATGATGGCGTTTTTCTGGAAGCAATGAAATCTTCTGTCATCAGGCAGACTGGGGTTTTGAGATAAAAAGAGATTACATTTAGTTACAGAAAAAATTTTTAAACATTATATTTCTTGCACACTCAAGATTGTGTTCTGTGATGATCATATCCACAATGGAAGATTGGGCTCAAGGAGCCACTGGGAATCATTGTTGAGTTTTAACCATGGCAACGACACTGTCAGATTTGTGTTTCCTCCTGAAGTTTTTTTTCTGAGAGGTTGTGGCCACATGATGGTCATGGTCACTTTCATCCCCTCCTGGAGACGCTCAGCTGTCCTACATATGTCACTATATTTTTGCAGAGTCAGATGGTCTTTTCTGAATTATTTCCTATTGTCATCATTTGTGATCTCCACTATAGCCCCGTCTTTATGTATTTGCTTCAAAATAGGCTCACAGTCAATTTTGGGAGAGGCTACTTAGGTTCTTCTGGTCAAATTTAAGAACTGCTACTGGCTCAGTCACTCCAGTGATGAAGAAAATTCCCCCAAATGGAACATAACTTTTGTTTGAGAAATGAATTTTTAAGATATGTTGCTTTTTCCTTCATCTTCTCTCAAGTTTATTTGTCGCCGAAGTGATATTATAAAAATATCAAAAGACTTTTTAAAATAAAAAAAAAAACCATGAACAACGATCTCATTTAGGATTTTTGGTTGAAAGTGACAAAAACTGAATTGGAACAAACTGTGACGGAGTAAAAAACATACAGACTGAAGTCATAGAAAAATCCAGGAGTGGGACAAGATTCAGGTTAGACTTGACCCAGAGACTCAAACAATGTTCACCTGGGACCGGCATTTCTTCACTTCTTAGTTCTGATTTCCAATGCATGGCATCATCCATGACTAGGATTAGAGAGGGCCAAATGGCCACAAGAATGCTTGGCCTCTGACACTGTGATTTCAGCAACCTCAGCAGTGGGAGAACTTCTCTTTCTTAATATTAACAAACATCAAGCAAACAAATGAACAAGGAAGTGACTCTCCTTGGTCAACTTGGGCCATGTTCCTCTCTGAACAAATTACCATAGCCAAGTCAGTGGGATGACCTAGGTATGTCAGGTCTCAGTCAGAGTTGTGCCCAACTTTGGATTTGGGGGTGGGCTAATCCCTGGAGCCCCATGGGTTAAAAATGATGGATAGTTTTCTGCTTCCTCTTGCCCAAGCATGATGTTGTTGCCAGAAGGATAAATAAACAGGAAAAACACAAGAGAACCACCAAACTAATACTTCTTCTATGCTCCCTTTTGTCTATGTTCACAAACATTTCACCCTTATTTGGTTATAATTCTAATATACCATGTATCAGAGGTCAGCAAACTACAGCCTAGGGGCCAAAGTTGACCAGTCGCCTGCTGCTGTAAATAAAGTTTTATTGGAACACAGGTGTACTCATTCATTCACATACTGTCTATAGAAAACACCATGCGACTGGGCTTAGTGGCTCAGCTTGTAATCCCAGCCACTTTGGGAGACTGAGGTGAGTGGATTGTCTGAGCCCGTAGGCTCGAGACCAGCCTGGGCAACTTGGTGAGACCTCACTTCTACAACAAATAAAAAATTAGCCGGGCGTGGTAGCGCCCGCCTGTAGTTTCAGCTGCTTGGAAGGATTGCTGGAGCCCAGCAGGTCGACAACACTGGGGTGGCTGTGAGTGTGCCACTGCACTCCAGCCTGGGCTACAGAGTGAGACTCTAACTCAAAAATCAAAACAAAACAAAACAAAAATACCATGCTACCACAGCACAGTTCATTAGTTGCAACAGAGATTGTTCATGACATCTAAAAATATTTACTATCTGGCAATTTGCAAAAAATTTTGCCATCCCTGAGTATACATTCGAATTGGTATTGTGTTTTTTTTCACTTAACTGTTTCTTGTGAATAATTTCACATGGTTTCAGAGTCTTAGTAATTACCATTAAGTATTTTGGCTATGGAATACTTCCATTGGGTTGAATGACTTTCCTTTACTAGTCTGCTCCCGGTTGAGGGCAATACGAAAAGTTTCCCTGGCAGGAACCCACTCCTTTCATGCACACAAGCAAAATATAGAGGCCCCCTTTAAGCTCTGGCCCTTTACACTTAGCCCTATTGAAGCCCTTCTCAAACTGTACTTGTATTTTCCATATAAAAAATATCTTAGGGCAAGAGCAGTGATTCATTAAGATCCTATTCCTAACAACTGGCACAATGGTAGGTACTTCGTTCTATATATTATCTACTGCCTATGAATTCACAAATTCTGCTGCTGGTGGTGCAAATCAAATCATCTACTGCCCTACTTAAAACTCTCCATGGAATAGGGATAAGACTGAATGTTCTTAGCATTGTATACCAAGTCCTATGTGATCTGGCCTTGACTTTCTCCTGTAGCCTTCTGCTCTGGCTTTCTGTGCTCCAGCCTGGTCTATTTTCCATGCCACCCATGCCCCACGTTTCTTCCTGCCCCAGGGCCTTTGCACGTGCTGTCCCCCCTGTTTGTCCCTTTCTTTCTCACTTTATTGGGATAGGGCGAGGAACCAATATTCGAGACAATGTGTAATTCTATTACACATGGATCATATGTTATGCCTCTTTATTATTTTATACAAAAACCTTCATACAAAGGAATATACTCAGCAAATGTGTATGTGTTACTGTGTGCCAGGAACTGTTTTACAGTTTGGGAATAGTACAATAGCACATCAGGCTTTTGTAGCCCTGGCCACAAAGAACTTACAATCTTGTGGTGCTATCAGGCAAGTAACCCACAAATTATGACATGGAGTGACAGGTGGAGTTGCTTGGTTATAGGCCAGGATTGGTGTTTGAATTCATGTCTTATGCTTATTTTCTGCAAACAATTTCAGCATGACTTAGATTGGGGTTGGCCAGCTTTTTCAGTTAAGGGCTAGAGAGTAAACATGGTAAGCTTTGCAGGGCATACAAGTCTCTGTCACAGCTACTCAACTCTGCCATATGAAAGCAGCCAAGAGCAATAAGTGAGGGAGTGGGTGTGGCTGTGTTCCAAAAAACTTTATTTAGAAAAACAGGTGGTGGGACAAATTGGGTCTGAGGGCTATGTATGCTGATTCCTGACTTAGATGGCCAGCAATGTCTTTACATATTTCTTGATTGACTATTTGGAAATAAAGGTCTTTTCTATTAGGGTTTTGTAATTACTGGGAGTGTGAGAGTGGTTATTTGTTCTGTGTCCATCTTCCCATTAGGGAGTAAGCCTACATGGGCAAGGACCACGCTCATTTGCTGATGCTGGATGTATGGCCAGTGCTCTGTAAGAATTTGCTAAACAAATGAGCACTTGTGCTGTTTCACTGGCATGGAGTTGTGGGAAGATTTGAGGGACACAAGTGGTTCAAATTGTGCTCTGTAGTCCCTTGGAGTTTTGATGGTGTTGCGTAAGAGTCTTCAGAAGTGCTGGAGGGAAGTGGGCCAGGGAGAAGGAGGTTTCACTCCGGGTCAATGGACATGTTCATGAACCTGGCATTCCCAAGTTCTGGGATTGGACTTGTTTTATATGTGAATGCCTAGGTTCTGGGATTGGACTTGTTTTATATGTGAATGCCTAGGTGTGGTGGTAAAAAAATGGTGAATTTTTTTCCACAAGAAAATTGAGTTTCTGAGAATGAGCATTTTTATTTCTACAAGGATAAAGTCCCAAAGAAGATGTCTCCTAGTCCAAAGAAGTAGGAAGATCAGAATTTAGTATTTAGTTTGGCCTTGACTTTTTGCTTGTATCTGGAGAAAACGATGACTCTTAGGATGATTCGATTTACTTTTCAGTCAAACCAACCTAGTGATAAGGTTTTGGGCGAGAGTCAATTCTTATTTTCTTTCCCCGTGAAAGATGTTGTTTGAACGACCTTCTTTCTGGGACCTTTATCACATCCTGTCTGGTAGCTCTTCTTCCTCATTTGTGCTGGGAATTCATGGGGACATTTCTCTTTTTCCTTCTGACTGTCTCCCATTCATTCTCCAGTCTCTGATTTACCAGCCCTTTCCTGACTCCACATTCTAAATCTGTGGTAATCTTTCATTATTCTTTGTGTTGCCTTGAGAACACTTACCACCACTTGTCATGTAATTACTGGGAGTGTGAGAGTGGTTATTTGTTCTGTGTCCATCTTTCCCATTAGGGAGTAAGCCCTACATGGGCAAGGACCACGCTCATTTGCTGATGCTGGATGTGTGGCCAGTGCTCTGTAAGAATTTGCTAAACAAATGAGCACTTGTGCTGTCTCACTGGCATGGAGTTGTGGGAAGATCTGAGGGATACAAATGACTTAGAGGAACAGTTCTGCAGTGCTGCCAGTTAGGAACAACTTCTGCTACAAATAGCAGACCACTGATAAATAATTACTTTAACAGAAACTGTTGGAGTCTCACCTAACAACACCCTGTGACCCTCCTTATGACTTAAAGGCCCTGGGTTTCTCTGCCTCAGGGCCTTCTCTGGCTGTCTGAGCATGCTTGTTGGGGCAGGTGAGAAGTCCCAGGTAGGTAGTACTCTCAAGAGATGGGGTCAAGCAATACTCCCACCTCAGCCTCCACAAATGACAGATGAGAGTCGGTGCACCCTCATCCCACAGGGGTTACCTGCTCATTAACATACCCTGTTTTGGTTTCCTTCTCATTCCTGTCTCACTTCCCTAGGTGTGCTTCCTGGGATCACCTCCCTTGTAAATGAATCGCACCAAATGCTTGCCTCAGGCTCTGCTTTGGGGTGACCCCAGTGTAAAATAGTTGCTTAACAAGAAGTCTGGAGGTGGGTAGAACTAGAGCGGGTTAACACAGTCACTCAACAAGACCATCAAAAAAGGCACCTGGCCTTTTCTGTCCTTCTATTCCTCCTGCCTCTGCAGGCGGCTTTTCCTCTTCAGTTATGCCTTCTCATGATTGTAAGATGGCCGTTATAGCTTCAGGTAACATATCTTCATGTCAGCATGCAAAGTGGGAAGTGCTGGGTGGACATAAAGTGGAGCAACAGCAGGTGAAAAGGGTCTTTCCTCATACGCATCTCTCCCTGAAACAAGAACCATTGTCTCATTGGCTAGAACTGCGTCCCATGGCCAGCACTGGTTGCAAAGGATGCTGGGAAGGCAAATCACTGTTTTTTTCAGTCTTTGAGGTAGGAGGTGAGCCTGTATTTGTGATTGCAACATTCACTCAAGTGGGGTGCATTTTTTCCTTTTGAAATAGTTTGGTAGGACTGGGTATGACGGTTCACAAAGTGCTGTAATCCTAGCATTTTGGAAGGCAGAGGTGGGAGGATTGCTTGACCCTAGGAGTTCGAGACCAGCCTTGGTAACATGAGAGCTCATCTCTACAAAAAATTAAAAAAAAAATCAGCTGAGTATGGTGGCGTGTACTTGTAGTCCCAGCTACTCAGGAGGCTGAGGAAGGAAGGATCACTTGAGCCCAGTAGTTCAAGGCCCTGAGGCATGATTGTGCCACTGCACTCCAGCTTCAGTGACAGAGTGAGGCCACAACTAAAAAAAAAAAGTTAAATAGCTTGGTAGCAATGGATGGCAAGACCACTAATCTATTTGTCAGTTAAAAGAGCGACCACAACCCAAAATATGCCTCTAGAAAGGAATTTTAATCTGTTCATGACTGAAAAGTTTAAATTTTACAGCAAAAGTTTGAAATCTCTGTAAACGACAGAGATGAAAAGGTCGGCATTTAAATCTGTTTCCTTAACAGATGGCTCCCCGAGTGAGCTGAGATCGGAATTCACTTTCTAGGCTCAGCCTCTCCATAAAGCTGGTCGTGTGGTTTATGACATCAGCAGAGCCCCAGAGTGAGTTACGGCTTATCCTTGTGTTCATTCCGGTGCCATCTATTACGCTACTGTGTGTAATGTTGATTAGGAAGGTGTCTTTGATAGCTCAGTGGAGGAAAAAGCACTCATGTTAGAGGACTGAATTGCAATAATAGTTAAAGACAAAGCTGCATAAAGAGGGGACGGGTCATGAACAGCCTTCTACATTTTTGTATGTCTGTATGTGTGAGAAGGAAGACTAAAAAGATGTTGAGCCATTAAAGAAAACACACTCTATTTAGAAACAAAAAATTTCCTATTCAAATAATCTCCTATTCTGCTTCAAATAATTCCTGACTCAGATCTATGCATCTCCTTAGTAAAGTCCCATCGTCTGTCTAATGCTGGGTGTTATACACACATTTAATCAATAATTTTTGAGTCTTGAAAGAAATAAAGCTATCTGTCAACTCCTGACCTCTCAAAGTCAAAGCAATAGGTCAAAGATCATTACAGTAAAACCAAAGGGATGGTCAAAAATGTGTCTTCTCTACTGGAAGTTTAAGGTATTGCTTGAAATAAGCCATTGGTTGTGGCTGGGACATTTTTGGGTGTATTGAGAGACTTCTAGAAACGGTATTTGTGTTAATCTTATCTGACCTGGATGAGTTAAAGAGATTTAAATAACTGGTGCAAAGACAAACTTCTTCCATAAGTTATATCCAGTGCTTCTCAATCTTTGAGGTATATCAGATGCCTGGAACTTTTGTCAATTTTCTGCATCAGACTCTTGGAGGGTGAGGGCAGGCCTATCTATATTTTTAACAAACTCCCCAGGAATTTCTGATGCATACTAAAGTGCCGTATTACTGCTATGGAGTTTCTTTGAAAAGCTCTTGTCATATCCTCGGTGTATTTACTGGTTGCTATGCTAGGCCTTAGGGTTTGATCTGTCCAATATGGTAGCCACAAGCCACATGAGGCTATTTTAGTTTTAACTTCCATTAGCAAGAATGAAATAAAGTAAGAATAACTGAGGCCAGGCATAGTGGTTCATACCTGTAATCCCAGCACTTGGGAGGCTGAGGTGGTAAGATCGCTTGAACCCAGGAGTTTGAGACCAATCTGGGTAACATTGCGAGACCTCATCTCTACAAAAAATTTTTTTTTTTAAATTAGCCAAGTGTGGTGGCAAGCACTGATAGTCCCAACTACTCAGGTGGTAGAGGTGGGAGGATCACCTGAGCCCAGTAATGGTGCCATTGCACTCTAGTCTGGGTGACTGAGTGGGACCCTGACTCAACAAAGAAATCTGTTTCTCAGTTGCAGTAGGTACATTTCAAGTGTTTAACAGTCACAAGTGGCTAGTAATATATTAGACTACAAAGATTTAGGGCATTCCCATCATCACAGGAAATTCTATTGGACAGCACTGGACTAGCCAATAAACAAGACAGATACAATTTCTGCCCTAATGGAAGAAATCGATCAGCTCTCCCCGCCTCCCCACCCCCAATAAACTTACAAACCAGCAATTACAAATTCTGTTTTATGAAGGAAACAATGACAAATTCTGTTTTATGAAGGGCTGTGATCAGGGCTGGTTCTATGGGGCCCAGTGAAAAATGAAATTGCAGGATCCCTTGTTAAAAAAAAAAATTAAGACTTTCAAACGGTTGTAACAGAACATTGAACAAGTTTGGGGCCCTCCTCAGCTCAAGTTGCATGCTCAATCTGGCTGCAACAGACTAAAGCCAGGGAGGTTGGAGACCTTTTATAGTTAAGGATGTCACAAATGCGCTACCAGAAAGTGACAATCTGAAGTGGAAAAGATGAGAAAGAAAATGGAAAGTGTGCAGGAGAAGATTTTAGGCAAAGAAAATAGCCTGCACAGAGGACCCAGGTGGGAAAGAGAATGGCATATTCTCGAACCTGAAAGCAATCCAGAGTGGTTTTCTTTTGTTTTTCAGAGATGGGGTCTTGCTGTGTTGCCCAGGCTAGAGCGTGGTAGTGCAATCATAGTTCACTGCAGCCTTGAACTCCTGGCCTCGAGTGATCCTCCTGCCTCAGTCTCTCCAGTAGCTGGGACTACAGATGCACACCACCATGCCCAGCTAGTTTTAAACATTTCTTGTAGAGATGAGATCTTGCTGTGTTGTCCATGCTGGTCTCGAACTCCTGGCCTCAAGTCATCCTCCTGCCTTGGCCTCCCAAAGTGCTGGGATTACAGGTGTGAGCCACCACGTCCAGCCCAATTTAGAATGGTTGAGTAGAGAAAGAATAGCAGGAGTCAAGGCTGAAGGGATGGTCAGGGTCAGGGCCAGCGGTTGGGTCCTTGCGGGTGATGCTTGTGTAGTGAGACCCCAGCCCCAGCATGAACTCACTTGCATGGTTCCATGTACGGCTCTGTCTCTGGGGGTCATTCGTGAGGTTGTGAGCATCTCTAACGAGTAAAGCATTCGTATGAGTCAGAATGAAATTCTACTCTTTATTTCTTAAGACAAGGAGAAGCACGGGGAATGATTTGCTTTGATTCACAGTCTGGTGCAGGAGCAAGTGAAGGGTCGGGAACAACAAGCAGGGTTCTCTGTGCCCCTCCGACGCAGGGCTGGGTGGGAAGGTTCCTGCCACTCCCGGGTGTCAGAGGGAAATGGTGCCTTGTGCTTGCGACTCCCCAAGGTGGTGTTTCATCAACAGAAATGCTGATTCTCTGGCTTCCCAATGCTATATTTAGAAATGACATTTACATTTCCACAGATCAACAGCTTCTGTTTGGGTACAGTTCCAGGAGCTTTGCTGTGACAGTGAATGTGCTGGCTTTTATTCTTCCCTGTTTTCCTTTCTTAGCTGGTGGGAGCTAGCAAAATTAGGAGGTGCTGGTAGTTTGGCAGATGAAAATGGTTGAATAGGATAAATTCATACTCTTTAAAAGAGGTCAAAATCTTGACTTTGAAAAAGGTTCGGGAAAAAATGTCTCCTACCCTATACTTCCTGTCTCACTCACTTAAAAGTATCGGTATAGATTGTAGATTTTAGCTAAAGCATTCCCCAGACCCCCAAATCCTATTTTTTGGTTACTAATTTTAAATCTGAGTTTCTGATACTGCAGTGTCTTCTTGATCAATAGCTCAAATTTCGAGAGAAATTTCTTTTATTGTAGTAAAGCATTTTTTTTTTCATTGAGGCCTATGCCTGTGGTATGTATGTGCACATCATCTTGTGTCTGAAGGAGTTCAAATATTCTAAGGATTACTCTTTGACATATTTCCATCCTGGCAAAATCATTGTTACAGCTATTGATAACAAAGGGAAGAATCAAATACCTCACTTCTTTGTCAAGAGGGTAGAAAAAAATGGAAATAGTAAAAATAACTACTGGTTCCCGCCAATCAATAGGTTTATTGTCTACCTTTCGTTGTTAGTTTCTACATCTTGCCTTCTGAAACTTGATCAAGGGGCCCCCATACAATTATGAGCACGTGTCACCACTAGAGGGCAGTGTGCACTCTCTCCAAGAGCCCATAAAAATTATGTTTCCTGCCATAGCTAAAAGGATTTGTCTGGCAAAGGGCAAACCCATTAGGCATAAACATTCGGCATTTTTTTGCTGTTGCCTGTCATAATGAAAACAATGATTTGAAAGTTCTGAATAAAACTTGCAAGATTTCCTATCTAGCGTATGTCTTCAAGCATATGCTTTTCAAAGTTACTTCTTTTGATTTCCAACTGCGTTAGACCTGGGACAACTTTTTCAGGACTTTGGTAGAGAAAGCTCACTTAAATCTCAGTGTTGAAGCTCTCATTGGAATAGAGATGGTCATGAAGTCACAGAAAATTCTCTCTCAAAACAACAATATCCCAAATTTTAAAATAGTTCATTCTTTTAAATGGAAAAAATGTCAGTCTTAGCTCCAAAGTGCGCCAGAAAGTCCTCATCCACCAAAATCTAATGCAAGCATGAAGAATTCGTGAATTACTTTTTCAGTTCTGGGTTTTCTGAGATGCATTAAAAAAAAAAAAATCTTTGTTTATATGACCATTGGTAGGCCAGTAAACAAAGGCCAGAGAAGACATTTGAACAAACTCGAGAATTTGCATTTAAAACATGATTTACTGTTGCTTTGTAGAATCTCAGAATTTGATTCATTGGTTGGCATAAAATCATCACGCTGGTGGGTAGACCTGGAATTGGCAAAATTATGATTGCGTCAATGTGGCAGTCAGCATCGGCTCCTTGTTCAGGTGTGAGATTGTAAAGGGTCTGCCAGACTGGTCTTTCAAAAAATTCAGCAAATAAATTGCTTGCTTTACAACTGCCAGGCACAGTTGCCTCTGGCAGCGTTATTTTTCTGCTGACTGCGACAGATTGAGCTCTTCTGCCGGAATTTCTCTAGAGGGCAGTAAGGATTCGAGACTCTTTCCCTATTTTTCTGAGATGACGGATCATCCTTCTGCAGCTGCAAAGGTTAGGAAGGACAGCACATGCCCTGGTGCTGGGGACAGCGGCCCAGTGCTCCGGAAAGGAGCTGCTGCCGCTTCCTGACATGGCCTCCCAGCCGATGGTTTGTGAGAGCCCACAGAAAAGCATTTTCCCTTTTCCAAAACGCAATGCCTGGATTTATGAATAGAGTATAGCTATGGATACAACACAGATGCATTAGTGGTTGACCAGGGATTCAAAAATTAAATGGCTCCTGGATGGTGCTTTGGAGGTTGAGTGAAGCCAAGAAGAGAATAACTGAGAGAGAGTCCACATACCCCAGGGGTCCTCAACCAGGGACAGTTTTGCTCCCAGGAGACTTTTAAAGACAATTTTGATTGTTGCAGCTGGTGGAGGTGGGCTGGGGCATCTAGTGGGGGGCGGAGGCCAGGAATGCTGCTAAACATCCTTTAATGCACAGGACAGTCCCCACCAGAGAGAATTATTCAGCCCCAGATACCACGTGCCGAGGCTGAGAAGCCCTAATTATAAACAATCAGGGAACCAGGAAGAAAATACGAAAATGGGTTTTAGCCTTTATGTATCAGTAATTTCTTCGTAGAGCTCCAGACCAAAGAAACACCTAACACTTCAATGCATTCCATAATTAGATGCAATTTAGCAATTTAACTATTGCAGTATGGTATGTGTTTCCCTAAAATATGTATAATGTCACACTGCAGCCCTGTGAATGAGCTGTTGTTTTCATGTGTGTGTATACATACATGCATATATATATATATATATATATATATATACTCATGCATATCTTACAACAGAAATGTAAATTTAAATACTTAATAAACCTTTTAAGCCTGTTTAGCTGGAGGACAGAGGAAATAGGTGCAAAGGGGCACAAAGACATATATATGTGTGTGTATGTATACATATGTATATATATGTATGTGTGTATATATATATATATATATATATATATATATATATATATATATATGGTAAGGAGATTTGCCTGTGTACTGGCTATGGTACTGATTATACAAATTCTTTAAAGTAACAAAATTTAAAATATTATGCACATAAAATTGCTGGAAAATATCACATGAAAATAAACTAATGGTGATAGGATTAATACAAAAATTAACTTTTAGAAAGCTAAAGAGAATTTAAAAAAAATTTTTAGTTTCTTGAACTCTGAAGATGAAAAACTAGAATGTCTGTGATATCAGGATCGTTTTCCTTGTGCTTCCTACCTCCAAGCATTAAGTTCTGGGACACAAGAGGATTTGAGCCCACTTGGCAAGAGGAGATGTTTAGGTGAAATTGCAGAGTGGCCCCTCAGAGGCCCTAGCAGGCGGGGCGACCCTCCTGTGTTGCTGTGAGTTTGGGGCTGGACTTTGCTGTGGCTCTGAGCTACTCCCTAGAAGCAGGACTTCCCAATGCGAATGTTTTTTAACTGCTGGTTCAGCATGGAAATGCTGATATGCCAGTGCAAAAACATTCTCTCAGGAAGCAGAGAGAATGAGATCAAAATGGGGTCTTTCACAAATGACAGACTCCAGTTGGGTGTTTCAAAGCTCTATGGCTGTGGTTCTCAACTAGGGGCAATTTTGTCTCCAAGGGGACATGTGACAATGTCTGGAGCTGTTTCTGGTTGTCACGACTGAGTGGGGGATGCTACTGGCATCTAGTGGGCAGAGGCCAGGAATTCTGCTGTAGATCGTGCAATACACAGGACAGCCCCTGCAATCTAGTCCCAAGACTGAGAGCACTTGTTCTGTGGTGTCTGGCTTTGCAAAATACAGTTTTCTTTCCTACTAAACCCGGGATCAAAAATGCCCATAGTTATAAAAATTATTGGTAAAGTAGAATATTATAATCATTTGCATTTAAAGGGACAGCACTTTTTTCATATTTGGGGCAGAAGTTGAGATCCTGGAAATCTTAAAGTTATTCAGAAATGAGATTCAGAGGAAAGGACAAAAGTTTTCTGTATGAGACAAAGAGAATAATTTGTTTATTTGGCTTGGGAAGGGAGTAGGAGAGAGAGAGAGAGAGAGAGAGAGAGAGAGAGAAGGACATTAATGAATGAATGGGGGACAGTGCTAGGGATGGACATATGACCCTGGACATATGACCCAGGCCTGGCCAATCAGAGGAGAGCATCTTCCCAGAGACCAGCTCTGTAATGAGTATGCAGAGCCAATTAGATGAATTCTGAGACGTTGACTGGAGCCAATGGAAACATGGTGTTCTCTCTGCTGGACATGAGCTGTAAGGATGTTAGTCCAAAATGGCTGGCAGTCTTTTTGTTACCATGAGACATAAGCCCAAATTGGAATGGACCTAACTCAAGAGCAAGCAGAATCCCGCGCCTTTGGGAGGCTGAGGTGAGTGGATTGTCTGAGCCCGCGGGTTGGAGACCCGCCTGGGCGGGCGAGACCCCATCTCTACAATAAATCAAAAAATTAGCCGGGCGTGATAGCACACGCCTGTAATTCCGGCTACTCGGAAGGCTGAGACGGAAGGATCGCCAGAGCCCGGCAGACGAGGCTGCGGTGGCCGGGAGCGGCCACTGCACTCCAGTCTGGGCGACAGAGTGAGACTCCAACTCAAAAAAAACAAAAAAAAAAAAACAACAACAAAAAAAAGAGGAAGCAGAAGCCAGAGCAAAGACTAAGTCCTGATGACATTGGCTGAATCCCTAGATCCGGGTGTGCTGATCAGCTCTACCTCAGGTGTTTTCATGTACACAGACCAATTATCTTTAGTGCTTTAGCCAGTTTGAGTTGGTATTTCTGTCACCTAAAACCAAAGGAATATCTGTTAATACAGAGAATAATACACGACACAGATAAGAACAACTCAGTTCAGACTCTGAAGTCTAGGGCTGTCTGCCTACAAAGCAATTACTCTATTATGTTGGGAAATAAGAGTGATTAGGCTCATTTTTCTTATCTGTAAAATGGGAAGATTGGGAGTAAATCAATGGTTCCTGGCATGATGTGTTCAGACCCTCAGGCTAACTTGAAGTCATAAACATGGATCCCAAGGCAATTTTTAATTTTCCAAATTCCTGAATTAAAATCCCAGATTTATGTAGTATAGATACCCATAAATTAACTGGATTATCACATTTCTTTACTTCATTTTTCTGAGACTTACAACTTTTTGAGAAAATATAGTCAGTTAATGCTAATCAGAAAATTTAATGTGCTGTACTGTTAATTAATTTTTAAAAATGAGAATATAAATAATAATTTTAGGAATGGATCTTAGTAGATACAAACTTTTGAGAATGCTGGAGTCACTTCAAAATGGGTCATTGAGGTGAAGACATTGGGAGATTGGGTCTATTAAGTCTAAGTAGAGATGACGGGACATTTTCAGTCATCCAGTTGGTCTATTAGGATTTAATATCTGTGTTTCCGCATTCATCTGTCTCAGACAGTAATCAGTTGGTATGCTTTGTCTTTGACTTCATGCAAGAAGAGTTCATTGAAATATTCTTTCATCTTAAATTTTTAAAATATTAATCACGTACCTCTGCTCTGAACAAATTATTATGTGACTTCACTCCCTTATAGCCAAAGCCTCATCCGAGTATGACTCCTGAACTCAAAGCTCCCTCTGGCCTCCTGCTTTCTTCACTTAGGCCAGAAGCCTCACGATGCCCCTACAGCAGTGGTTCTCAACGGGGGTAACTACACTCCCCAGAGCACTTTTGGCACTGTCTGGAGCCATTTTTTTAAACTGGTTCAACCTTGACATGGCTGGCATTCTTTGTGGTGGGGACCATCCTAGACATTTGAAGATATTTAACGACATCCTTGGTTCTACACATGAGATGCCATAAGCACTCCTCACCCTGCCCCTAAGTAATGACAACTAAATATGCCTTCAGAGTCCCCTCTCACTGTGGGAGCTTTTCTGTCCTCTCAATAAATCTTGTTTTAAAAAAAAAATGCCTCCAGACAGTGCCAACTGTGCTCTGGGGAGTGTAGTTACCCCAGTTGAGAACCACTGCTGTAGGGGCATTGTGAGGCTTCTGGCCTAATGAAGAAAGCAGGAGGCCAGAGAGAGCTTTGAGTTCAGGAGTCATACTCGGATGAGGCTTTGGCTATAAGGGAGGTAGGGCTGGAAACTGGGAACCAGTAGGGAGGTCACTGTGGTATCCTGGCAGGAGTAGACATGACAGTCCTTCATTTCTGAGGAATCAGGGGAAGGAAAAGGACTGAACATGAGGGTTTGTTCAGGGTGATATAAAAAAAATACTTAAGGGTGGCAAGGCAGGTGCATTAGCTCACACCTGTAGGCCCAGCTACTCGGGAGGCTGAGGTTGGAGGGTCGCTTGAGTCCAGGAAGTCAAGGCTGCAGTGAGGCATGATAATGCCTTTGCACTCCAGCCTGGATGACAGAGTAAGACTTCGACTCAAAAAAAGATAAGGAAAAAAAACAAAACAAAAACAAAACCATGTGACATGGGCCCTGGGAAATCTGGATGCTGCTTTAAATTAAGGACAGAGAAGTATGTCCCTGGCACCACTGTAGGAATATTATCAGGGCAGCTGTACTCGGTAAGTCCAGGTTTCTTGTACAAGGGGGACCGCTGCCCAAACCCGTAATTTATTTATTAAAGATCGTGTACTTATTCTTACATGTTTCAACTTCAGTCACCTCCAAAGTCCTCTCCGTTTGATGCAATACACCTGTAGAGATGCTTTTCCCACTGCTCAAAACAGTTTTTGAGCTCGTCAATTTTGATGCTTTTTAATGCATCTGCCGTTTTGGTTTCACCTCTTCCACACTGACAAAATGTTTTCATTTGAGGACTTTTTCCATCTAGGAAGCAGAATAAGTCTCTGGAGTGAGAGCAGGTGAACAGGGACAGTGGGGCATGGGGGCCGTGCCGTTTTGGGGCAAAAACTGCTGAAAACTCAGCGTGGTGTGGGCAGGTGCACTCGTAAATCACGCATCAGGAAATGGACAGATGCATTGAAAGAATCTCCAAAAAAAAAAAAAAAATTCACTGAAGGCAAACACAGACTCTCACAATGCTAGATGGTATACGGATGCCAATGGGTTTCTAGAACACTTACCTACCAGGGGAACCTGTACTACAAGAGGCCTGCCCTCCAAAAATTAAAAAATAATAAAAAAAGATAATTATGATTTTTTGGGGGGTTCCCCTTGTATTCTGAGCTGCTTTACATTTTTTTTTCCTGGTGTGGAAAGGAGGCAGCCTCTCATTAGCATCAGACAACAGAGTTAAGGCTAATATAGATGAGAGTACATTCTTAGGCCAATGAGTGTGGCCAATGTGTCGGACAGAAACTGCACCCTGGGAGCATCTGTGAGGTGAGGCTGAGTGGCTCTCCTGTGTATGCACACAGAGTATTTCATAAGAAAACATGATGTGTGCAGCTCCTGATGTCCGATGGATAGTGGTGAGGCTAGCTCTCCACTCATTCATTCAGTCATTCAACAAACATTCACTGAGGGCCTCTCATGAATAAGGGCCTGCCCAGGCTTGGAGGTTAATCAGACAGGAACTTTGTCCTTAAGAAGGCTGCAGACACGTGAGCTGTCCCAGAAGTATCCATGTGTCAAGCAAGTCTCCCTGTTTTTATCCATACTCCCTTTAAGCTACGTGTCTGGGCATGTCACATCTCTGCACCAAACCCTCCCAGCTCCTCATCTCACTCAGAGTAAATACGCAGGTGTAAACAAGTCCTAGTCCAGGAAGTTTGGCTACCTTTTTCTGAAAAGGGTCAGATTGTAAGTATTTTCTACTTTGGGGGCTGTGAGGTCTCTCCTGCAACTACTCAACTCTGGCCTTGTAACTTGAATATGGGACAATATGACAATAGATGAGCATGGACATATTCCAATTAAACTTTATTTATAGAAGATGAAATTTGAATTTTGTGTAGTTTTTGTGTAATACAATATTACTCCCCCCTTTTTTTCTTTTAGCCATTTAAAAATGTAAAAGCCAGGCAGCAGGCAGCAGTCTGGACTTCCTCCATCTATCCTTTATATAGAACATGACAGGGAACTCCTACTCTCACCAAAAAACCCCCAGCAACAACAAAAAGACAAAAACAAACAAAAACAACTAATAAAATGTCGACTTTTTTTGGCTTTAAGCTGAAGGATATCACCCTAGGCATCTGGGACCTGGTTTGGGTAGCCCTACAGGAATGAATCTATGAGTCCTTGGACTTCTTGACCTAACACCTCTCTTAATGCCCTACTGTTTGAAAGTAGCTGTGAATGATACATACACAAATGGGTGTGTCTCTGTTCCAATAAAACTTTATTTACACAAAGGATACCTGGTCCTAAACCAGGGGAAATAAGAAACAGTTGAAGGCTCAAACTTCACCTGCATGCAGCCTATATATGTAGTTAACTCTGACGTGTACCCCACATCTTTATAAAAACAAACAAACCCGTCTTCAAACAACAAGCCCCCCCCAAAAAACCTATTTATATAACTGGGCAGATATGGCCCTCTGGTCCTAGTTTGTGGACCACTGCCCTACACGGTTTAAACATGCCCATTCCCCCTTCTAATGTCTATCTCTGACTGCTCCTTCTCTCAGCTTGTTCTTTCCCTGCAGGACTTCTGATGCTTCCCAGGCACACCAAGCCTGTTCCTACCTTGTTCACTCTTCACACTTGTTGCATCAACTTGAAATGCTCTTCTCCAGAATTCCCTGTGGTTCACTCTTCCCTTCTTTACGGTCTCAGTTCATCTGTTACTCTTCAGAGATGTCTTCCCTGGCTATCCTGCAAGACAGCAAGACCCTTTCTCCCGGCATTCTGCATTTCCTCATCCTGCTTTATTATTCTTCACAGTACTTGTCATCATATTTATTGATTGTCCGTTTTCATCCTAGGATATTAGTTTCATGAGGGGAGAACCTTATTTATTTCCACTGCTGTATTATCTTCACGGCTTAGAAAAGTGCCCGGTGTATAGTAGGTGCTCAATAAATGTTTTCCAAATTCATAAATAAAAACACAGTTTTGCTTTTTGGAATTAGATGGAATCTCTTGTCCAAACCCACTAAGGATATTTACGCTATTTAAAATACTCAACTGCTTGATCTTCCTGCTCATAGAAGCAACTGGGTACTCCTTAGCAACACTGATAAGAGAAATAATGCAAACCACAATGTAATTTAAAACTTTCTAGAAGCTACATGGGGTCCCGTGTTAAGAAAACTTCTGAGGATACCTCTGGATTCATGTAAGAGGTTACCTTATCCAACCAGCGGGATTTTCCATGGGCTTGGGAAAAGGTAGCTGCAGTTTATATCATATGTACTTGACCATCCTGATCTAACTGTCTATTTCTTGCTTCTTGGATGGGCACATAATGGGAGTTTCTTTTCTTGGAGGAAGGAACAGCGCTTATACACGTGGGTTGAACCTAGGGGCCATTTAACTTGAGGCAGCTTGGTTGGCTGGAAAGCCTGACCTGTGGACAATGCCTAACTGAGTTTGTTGTGTGGGAAACCATGCTCACTGCTAAGCTAAGGCCAGGATGAGTGTAGGTCTGGAAGCCAGGAGGAGTGAAGGAGAAATGGAATGAGTTATATAAAATAATAGATACAAGCAATTCTGACTGTAGGAGAGCTGGGTTTCATCTTGTAGAAATCCAAATTGCTTAGTAGTGTCTGTTGGGCATTTAAGGTTGGAAGGATTCTGAGGTTGTTCTGAGGGATAGGGAACAAAAGAATCAGGATTGATTAATAGAGTCTGCCATGGGTGTAGAAGTCATGTAGATAGCACGCATGCTGCATACTAGTAATCCCTGATTTAGAGGCATGGCTGTGCTGGGGTTCAGGGAGAGATAGAGAGAGGCATGACTGATCAGTATGTCTGCCATGAATGTGGGAGTTGGGCAAGACAGCACGCATGTTATCTAGTGGCAGTCTGATTTAGAAGCATACATAAATTCCCTGGTTTTCTTTGACAAGTGCATGCTTTGTTTTCTCTCCTCATATTTATTTGTTTATTTAACAATTGCCCATTAGTTGTCTGGATCTGTGTTGGGGTTCAGCTATATTCATTCAGTAATAATACATCGAGTCTCCAAAAAACACAAATTAAACCGTGGTTAGTGCCATTGAGTAGGCAGTAAGAATCATGTTATGAAGGATGTAGAATTTGTGTGAAGTATTGAAGACGGGGCGGATTTTGGACATGTGGGAATGAGGGAAAGAGCATCTGGATAAAGGGAATGGCACAGGCGAAGGGGTGGTGGCAGGAAAGGATGAGTGTGTGTGGGGAACAGCAGGGAGGTGAATTTCACAGAAGCACATGGAACCTAGAAAGGACAGTGGGCGAGAAGACTGCAGTTGAGTGGGGTAGCTTCTGGTGGGCTTTGAATGCTAGAATAAAATTCTTGGACTCAACCAGCAGATGGTACGGAGTCATAAGGAATATCCAGCTGCTTTTGAAATGCTTCTTTCACACCAGTGAGGTGCCTTGGCCACCTGGCATCGCCATCATTGCTTAAATCCTTAGAGGCTAAAAATACTTGTAATTTTTTTCAAGAGGGTGACCAGAAAAAAATGTGATTCATCATGGAATGTTCTTCACTCTTTCCACATTTCTTTCTTCTTTTTTTTTTTGAGTTGGAATCAGTGGCATGGTCCTGGCCACCGCAGCCTCGACCTGTTGGGCTCCGGCGATCCTTCCACCTCAGCCTTCTAAGTAGCTGGAACTACAGGTGTGCCATCAAAATTTAGCTACCACGCCTGGCTAAATTTTGATTTATTGTAGAAACGAGGTCTCGCCAACTTGCCCAGGCTGGTCTTGAACCCATGGGCTCAGGTCATCCACTCACCTTGACCTCCCAATGTGCTGGGATTACAGACTGAGCCACCGAGCCAGGCCCTTTTCACATTTCTTACCTGCTGAAAACATTCTGGCTTGGCTTGTTTCTGCTACTTCCCTTTTCCTGCTATTCAAAGTAGGTCTTGTGTCCCTGAGAGCTTTGCAGTGGAGAATAAAGAGGAAAAAAAAAAGAGAAGGCAGAAAGGAATGGTGTTTGGGTGAATTAAGTCAGAGGAGCATTTCAGGGTGAGGCACTGGGCTCTGTGAGGTGATGGTGGAGACAGAAAAAAACATTTCAAGGGTTATTTCTAAAGGGCTGGAGTAATTCTGAAGTCACTATTGCTTGTGTGGACCATGTTTTTTTAATTGTGACACGGACAGGGTAGGGGCAGGGACTCCACAGGATGGGTCCTGGGTCGCAGCTTCTTAAGTGTCACCCATCGAGGTCACCTTGGGTGGCACCTTAGTTTTTCATCAGGAAGACTCATCCTGTAATCCTGTACAGGAGTTGGCTTCCAAAGTCACCGCTGAGGGGAGTCTTCTTGGGGAATCAAAACTACCCCCCCAAATTCCCCATAATGTAACATGAAAACGCAGCAGCTCCCAGGACGACCCCACAAGCCGGGCTTTCTTCCAGCGTTAGTGTGGATCGCAGCTTCTTTGGTGGGACTCCAGATGAAAGAGTTGGCTCACACATAGGGCCCACGCCATATGAGAAATCTGCATCTTTTAACACAAAATCTACACTCTGCGGGGCGAGACGCAAGCCTTGCGGGAGGGAATGGAGGAACATGGAGGGAAGATTCACACTTTACCACTCACACCTGCTCTGGAGCACATGTTTGGAGGAACAAAATCACCAGCAGGCATGATTTTCTTCCTTCCGCCTCTCTCTCTCTCAGCCCTGCACTATTGCTGATTCATGCACGTTGCATGTGACTCCATGCATGGCAGTGTCATGAACATGCTGAGATGGCTTCATGAGACTGTGACTTAGGAGGTTAGGAGGTCACAACAGTCTAACCGATGAGTGAGGAGAGAGGCATGTGGATTGATTTTGGTGGCTAGGGGAGACAAGTTAACAGAAGTTTATAGTCATTCTCTGCTTTTGGTACGATTTTTGGATTCTCGATAGATACATACCTGGGATGCAGTCAGCATGACAGATGCTGAGGCCTTACGCATGTGCTCTCTCTCTCTATAAGCCTGCTAATAATTTCTCATTAGCAAGAGCAAGTAGATGATGACTGTTCTACCGGAAACCTATTGAGTGTGATAAAAGAGGCCCTCCCACCTCTTGCCCCATGCTCAGATGAGGTTGGAGACGAAATAACCCGCCTTCCTGACTTTAATGGGACATTCTGGAAACTGCAGAACGTCTGCATGACTGTGGAGAAAGAGGAAATTATCTGGCCCTTAGAGCATTGGGTAAGGTGTGCTCTTCATGGGTAAAGCCACTGAGATAACAGCCCCGTTGTTTTCTTGCCAAATTCGATGCAACCAGTGGGAGGTATCTGGCAAATTTTTCTAATGCTCCACCTCTGTCTATTCCCTCATGTCACTCTGGCTTTTTTCTTTCACCTTTTGAGTTTCCTTCTCTCTTGCTTTTTCCTCCTGAGCTGCCTTTGTGTGGCTGCCAACAAGGAAGACTTGGGTTTTCCATGGGAGGAGAGGGTGATCTTCGATGCCGACGTCTACTCTGAGTTTCCTGACAGAGGGGCTCTTAGAGGCATGTGACAAGTGTCTCCCCTCCCACCATCACAGCATCAGGCTATGCCATGAGGCCCACATGAATAGAAGCAGGGGTCCTTAGAAGCGTTTTTGGGGGGCGGAATGGAAGAGCTGGAAAAAATGAGCCCATACACAGCTTGACAGCCAGAGAAGGCAAAAAATTCTTTTTGTTCATAAAAATCCTATCTCCCTTAGGTTTCAAAAGTTTGCATCCTGCAAACTCTGTCAATGGCTTTTCTTCTTCTTCTTCTCCTTCTCCTCCTCCCCAACCCTCTTCCTTCTTGTATCCTTAGATTTAGGAAATTGTCTCCCATGGAGATATTAAAACTATCATATCATAAGCACCAACCAGTCAGAAGAGAAACCCAATCAGATAATGGAAATAAACAGTTGGCATTGCCTTGCCAAGATGTAACAGTTGAATGTGTCCTTACATGCACTCATGCTGGTAAGGTATCTTGTGTGTCTTTTAATCACATAGTTGTCTAAGATAGGGACTAGTGGAGTCCATCATATATGATCTTAATGTGTACCAGTTAAGATTATATAAAGCAAAAGAGACCAACAGAAAGACAATCTGAATAAAGCTGGTGAGTACACTCACCAGCCTATTTAACTCTATGCTCCAGAGGGGATGTGGAATGGGAAGTTGGAATTGTCTTCATTCAGTTGGTCTCAGTTCTGGCATTTCACTCAAAGTCAGCAGCTCCTCTTTTGCTGTGGTTCTAGCACTGAAAGAGGCATGCTGATCTTCCAACATTGTTCTCAAATGCAGATGAGCTATAGGGTGAACTTGAAAAGCAGCCATCTGTTTCATTTCTATAGGAAATGTGGTCTGTGATGGGTTTGCTGGGAGATGGTGTGCAGGTGGTTGATATGACATCCTTTTAAAGATACGTTTGACCATTTGTAAATTGCACATTGAGTGCTGCCTTTAGAACTCAACTCCTGTGTAAGTTGACCCCTCACTGTGTTTGCATCTTCTGCCTAATCAACCAGCACATCTTCAATTTGGTGAGTATCATCAAGCCGCTTTCTAGGAGAATGGAAATCAACCTAAAGACATGCAAAAGGCTCCTCTTCTAAAAGTCACTACTTATTTCTTGGAGTTTCTAGGCTTAACAATCCTCACGTTTCATCATTCTATCTATTCCCATTGTAATAAACCAGGATAATCCCAAATTTCTGAGGGTTTCTAGCATTGTGTCTATAGACTAGCAATAATATAGATAGATGCGTGTTCAACATCTGAATCATCCAATTTCACATCTCCAAAATAAATCTCTTGGTCCCTTAACATTTGGGTTTCTTACTTGCAAACAAAACCAAAATTACTTATGAGTTTCAATTAGACTTTCATTCAGATAAATTGTCTCAAAAATCTGGAAGGAGAAGACAGATTTTGTTAAATTTAGTTGTAGAGGGACTGTTATGGAGGTCCATGTTCCATTTTTTATTTATTTTTTGACCTGGAATATTTTGGACAAATTTGATTTTAAGCCTAGTCCCCTATCTTAATTTTAGATCCAAAAGTAAATTCCAAACAAAATATGTTTTAAAAGTTATGCAACACACACACACACACACACACACACACACACACACACACACACACATACACACACACACACACACACACTTATGTGTATGCTCTGTTTGCTGACCAATACTGGGCCTTTCAGAATTAAAAAATATATTTATTATTTACCTACTCTAAATCATAAGAAATTGGATAGAATTCCTTCTTTTGTTTCTCAAGAACATTTAAAATTAAACATGTAGTAGTAAATACAAAAAGACAAGAAGAAAATTTAGTTTTTTAGGACTAAGTGATGTATTGGTGACCATTATTCAATAAGCCATATTGGTTTGATTTAAATTAAAAAAACAGAAATGAATAATTGGCAGTTCTTATATTGATGACATCCATGAAGACCGTCATGAAATTTCTCATGAAGTTGCAAAAAGTTCAAACTTTAAAAGGGAATTGTATGTACATCTTCAGAAGTAATGAGACCAGCAATGTTGCAAATATGATACACGGATCACACCTCTATAATCCAGAAATTGTCACCTAATCCCTGTACTAATAACCAACACTTAAATACGTATTAGAATAAAATAACATTCCGGGTGGAGTTTAGATATTTCTTTACCAGGCTGTGAGCTATTTTCTTAAGAAATTGAAGTCATCTTTACTAATATTTCTGTTTTTTAAAATTGTGATCATTTCTATTTGCAAAGAAATATACAAATCAAAGAAAAACTTTGGAATCCACACATTTATATCTTTATGTTTATTAGAAATAAATTATAATTAAAAACTCTTCTTTAATATACACACATTAGTTCAGATGAGTTTTCACTCAGATGCTAAATCGTGGTTGTGTGCTGCACGTGTTGATTCAGAGGTAGTTGTGGTACAGGCACACCTTGTTTTATTGCATGTCACATTATTGTACTGTGCAGATATTGTGCTTCTTACAAACTGAAGGCTTCTGGCAACCCTGTGTCGAGTAAGTCTATTGGCACCATTTTCTGACAGCATGTGCTCATTTTGTGTCTCTGTTTCACATTTTGGTAATTTTCACAATATTCCAAACTTTGTTATTATATTTGTTATAGGAATCTGTATTCAGTGATCTTTGATGTTCCTATTGTGATTATTTTTGGGCACCATGAATCATATCCATATAAAACAGAACACTTTAAAAAAATTATTTGTTTATTTAAATTATAGAGTTGTGGAGTACAAGTGAGGATTAACTACATAAGTAGGGTACATGCCAATGAAATTTGGCCTTTTAACTGCCTCTCACTTCCACTGGTAGTGGACCAGGTACCCTTTTTGGTGTCACCCTGTTCCTTCCCTCTCTCTCTCCCCTAGCAGTGCCATGTGACTGCTAATCCCACCCTTGTGCTCATGTGACTAGTGTTCAGAGCCCACTTATGAGTGAGAACATGTGGTCATTTCTTTTTTGCTGTGATAGTTCACTTAGTATGATGGTCTCCAACTCCATCCAAGTTGCTTCAAAGTCCGTGATTTCGTTTTTCTTTATGGCTGTGCAAAACTCCATCATGTATATGTACCCCATTTTCTTTATCCAACCTACTTTCAATGGGCAGCAACACTTTTGATGGTTCCATGTTTTTGGGTGAATAGTGTGGCAATAAACATGCATGTGTAGGTGTCCTTCTGGTAGAGAAATTTATGTTCCTCCAGGTATATTCCCAGGAGAGGGGTTGCTGGATTGTATGGAAGATCAATTTTTAGTTCCTTTAGGAATCACTGCACTGTTTTCCATAGAGGTTGAACTAGCTTGCATTCCCACCAGTAGTGTAGAAGTTTCCCTCTTCTCTGCACCTGTACCAACACCTGTTGTTTTTTGACTTATTAATGCTAGACATTCTTACTGGAGTTAGGTGGTATCACATTGCAGTTTTGACTTGCATTTCTCTGATGATTAGTAAGGTGAAGAATTTTTTTATAAAGACAGTAAACTTAATCGGTAAATGTGTGTGTTCTGACTGTTCCACTGATGGCTATTCCCCACCTCTCTCCCTGTCCTCAGGTCTTCCTATTCCCTGAGACACAATGATATTAAAATTAGACTAAGTAATTACTGTACAGGGGCCTCTAAGTGTTCTAGTGAATGGAAGAGTCACGTGTCACTCACTTTAAATCTATAGCTAGAAATGGTTGAACTTAGTGAGGAAGGCATGCCAAACAGCCAAGTTATAAATACAAAGGAACAATTCTTGAAAGAAATTAAAAGTACTACTCTAGTGAACACAAGATAAGAAAATGAAACAGTCCTATTGCTGATATGGAGAAAATTTGTGTGGTCTGGGTAGAAGATCAAATCAGCCACAACAGTCTCTTAAGACAAAGCCTAATTCAGAGCAGGCCGCTTGACTCTCTTCAATTCTGTGAAGAGTGGTGAGAGTGGTGAGGAAGCTACAGAAGAAAAACAGGAAGCTAGCAGAAGTTGGTTCATGGTTTAAGGAAAGAAGCCATCTCCATAACAAAGTGCAAGGTGAAGCAGAAAATGCTGATGGAGAGACTGCAGACAGTTATTCAGAAGATCTAGCTAAGATCATTGATGAAGGTAGTCACACTAAACATTACATTTTTAATGTAGATGAAACATTTTAATAATGGATGAAGATGACATCTAGGATTTTTATAATTAGAGAGGAGAAGTCAATGCTTGGATTCAAAACTTTAAAGCACAGGGTGACTCTCTTGTTAGGGGCTGATGCAGCTCATGACTTTAAATTTATGAAATTTATGTAAATTTCATTTACCATTATGAAAATCCTAGGGTTCTTATGAATTATGTCATATCTGCCCTACCAGTGCTCTAGAAATGGAACAACAAAGTCTCAGTGACCGCATATCTGTTTACAACAAGGTGTACTGAATATTTAAAGCCCACTGTTGAGACCTACTGCTCAGAAAAAAATAGTTCTTTCAAAATATTACTGCTCATTGACAATGTACCTGGTCACTCAAGAGCTCTGATGGAAATGTACAGGAAGACTAAATTTGTTTTAATGCCTGCTTATATAACATCCATTCTGGATCAAGGAATAATTTTGACTTTCTAGTTTGTTTAAGAAATACATTTTGTACAGCTATAGCTACTATAGGTAGTAATTCCTCTAATGGATATGGGCAAAGTAAATCGAAAATCTTCTGAAAAGTATTTACCGTTCTAGATATCATAAAGAAATAGTCATGATTCATGGGAATAGGACAAAATATCAGCATTAACAGGTATCTGAAAGAAGTCGATTCCAGCCCTCATGGATGACTTAGAGGGCCTCAAGACTCCAATAAAGGAAGTAACTTAACATATGGTAGAAATAGTAAAAGAACGAGAATTTGAAGAATAACTTGAAGTTGTGACTGAATTGCTGCCATCTCATAATGCAACTTGAACATATAGGCGCTGCTTCTTATGGATGAGCAAAGAAAGTGGTTTCTTGAGATCAAATTGACTCCTAGTGAAGACGCTGTGAATACTGTTGAAATGACAACAAAGGATTTAGAATATTACATAAACAGCTGATAAAGCAATGACAGGGTTGGAGATGATTGACTCCAATTTTGAAAGAAGTCCTACTGTGAGTAAAATGTTATCAAACAGCATTGCATGATACAGATAAATCTTTCATGGAAAGAAGAGTCAATTAACATGGCAGATGTCATTGTTTTAAATTTCCACAGTCACTCCAACCTTCAGTAACCACCACCTGGATCAGTCAGCAGCCATTGACACTGAGGCAAGACCTTCCACCAGCAAAAAGAATACAAGTTGCTGGAGGCTCACTCAAATGATTGTTAGCATATATATATTTTTAGAACAATAAAATATTTTAAAATTAAGGCATGTACATTTCTTTAGACATAATGCTATTGCACATTTAAGAGACTACCGTATAGTGTAAACATAACTTTTATAGGTACCATGAAACCAAAAAAAATTAAGTGACTCAATTTATTGAGGTGATCTGGAATGGAATATCTTTAAAATATTCCAGTGTTTAATAATGTTTGATCCAAAGAGGACAGCAAGAAACTTCCTTGATCATTTCTCTGAAAATCAATCTTTCCCTTGTTCATTCATTGTTCCTGTCCCTCCCTCTCTTTCCCACTCTCTCCCTACCTCCCTTTCTTTCTCCCTTCCTAGGTGAAAGAAACCTTCACCTAGGATTGTCTATGTGGAATGGTGAGGGACTTCTGGAGGTTTCTGCATGCTTCTCCACTCAATTTATGCCCTAGCCATTCCTAAAGTTCTCACAGATGCTTCAATCTCCTTGCCTTTGCCATTTCCTTTCCTTGGAATATACTTTTCACTCCCTTTCTGGAAAATTCTACTTGAAGTTCAGGATATGGCAACAAGTAATTGGGTGCCCTTGACTCATTCAGGCACCCACTTTGCAATCTCATCATTGTCCTTTGGAAATATTTTTGTGGTAACACAATGGTAATTATTATTGTACCAGCACATCTCCCGTCTAATGTGTGTTCTTCTTTAGGGTGGTGGATTTGTCTTTCATCTTGTTACTCTCAGCATCCAGCAGGGTCTAGAACATGGTGAGATTCTAGTCAGTGTAATAAATTATCTTTCAAATGTTTTTATTTTTCAATGCAGAGAATGTGTCCAAAGATAGGCTTATCAGTACACTGTGGGGAGACAGGCCTGGATGTATTTGCTGACAGTGCAGTGCTTTTCCCTATTGCTTTGGTTTATTTTCCACAGTGATATTTAATTTATTTTTTAAGATCAAATAACATTTTTGGAGGGCATACAACTTTTTTTGTTAAAGGGAGGTGTCCTAAATTTTAAGTATAAGAAAATATTTGGAAATATTCCTTTAATCATAATAATAGCAAACATTTGTTGAGCAATTACTGTGACTCCAACAACTTTGCCAGAGCAGACTTCTGCCATGAAGTGCTCAAAATTCACTCTTTAAATCTGGTCTGGATGCATTTGACTGGCTGAAGATGGGTTATGTTCCTGCATCCTAGCTTCATGGGTGACTTGGAATGTGAATAACCTGATTTTAGCCTCCATAGTTATAAATGGCCATTACCTCCCATCAAGACTCGTAAGTCGGAATTTACCTTAGCATATGAAAGAGGGTTCATATTTGGGGCAGACCAGATGGCATGGAGATGGCCACTAAGTCTTGTAAGCTGCAGCAGGTGTTTCCAATGTCCCAACTCCATCCCCTTGCCCTCACCACTTCATTGCACGTTGGTTCAGATGCAATCTCCATGGCTTACATTTCTTTGCCAAAGGACTTTCTCTTGCAGTCACCTGCAAAGCAGGTGTAAAGCAAGCCAGGATTGCTGAGAAATTAACATCCCAGAGATTAGCCCTTAATCAATGACCAATGGGAGTCATTGGTATATAGATAACTTTGGTTCTTGATCCCTTGGGTGGGATAACTCTAAGGCATATTTTGCACTAGATGACAGAGTTTCTGAGAAGAATTGATCTCCAAGTGCCCAAAATGATAGTAGCATTGATAATAAACCCTGTATTAGTACCTTCCATTCTGGGTCTCACTTCTTCATTGCCTCATGTGTAGTTTTGGGAATCCCATACAAAATGAACGACATGTTCTCTAGTCCTTGTTTCAGAGTCTACTCCAGAGAGATCTCAAACTAAGACCTCAGCAGGATTATGTTATTAAACTTTACTTTTTGCACTTTGAATTAGTAAGCAAAACAAAACTAGACTGAAAGGACACAACATAGATTTAATATACCCAATGAGTGACCATTTTTACTTTGCCTAAATCTCATGTTTTTCTGGCAGTTCACTTAACTTACCCTCCAATCCTAGCCAAGGACAGAACTGGTTTCTTGGAGGTAGCTACTGATAATTTTTTTATAGCCCCCCTCCCCAGCTTGTTTTGTACTAATTAGCTTTTCTATTTCAAGTATTTGCCTCCACTCATAAAACCCAAGTTAACCAAATTAGCCCTTGTGACCTTCATGACACAGACATACCCCACCACCATGGCAGCAATCATGTGACTAACCCATCCATCTGCCTGCTGTCCATCAGCTGATGTCAGTACTAGTGCTTACCTGCCCCTTGGTGAAGACATGGAGCAGACTACCACCTAATCACCTTGATGACCTTCCTTCATCAAAGGGAAGGATTAAAAGGATCCAACCACGAGCATCCAGCTGCCATTGCTTTACTAGACTCTGGTGTGGCCAAGTGCTCTTTGAGCTGTGGCTACTGCCATGTTTCTTAAGCTCTGGCCCCCTCTTCTACTTTGGAGAGGTGAATCCCTTCTCTCTCTCTCTCTCTCTGTAATTTACTTCTAAATAAACTATATTTTCTAATGTAACTTCTGTGCAATTCTTTGCATCTTTCTCGTGGCTCCGGATCACACACCAGACACCCACATCCCCAGCAGGCCTGACCTAATATTCTGGAGTCCCCGCTGGGAGTGTGACCTAACATAGACCAAATCTCATCTTTTTTGATTTTCAAATATAAAAATTATAACATTGAATACACGATTTCAAATCACTTCCTCTATAATTCATACTTGCCATCTTAAGAGATTTGCCCCTCTAATGAGTATTACTGGAATTGAGCACTGTTAACCACCAGGCACACAAAAGATACTTGTTGGTTTATTTATATGTCAGCATAGAAAAAAACATTACCCTTTTCTGTGCATGCGGTGAAACTCAGGAAGGAGGTCATGTCTGGAGTTATTGATTTGGTCTGGAAATATTGATTTGGAAGCCATCCATGTAGAGGTGAGAGTTGATGCCATGGCAGATAAAAACAATTGCCTGGGGCAAAGCAATAGGAAGAGAAGAGAATAGACAAGACTTGAGAATGCACTCTGTAGTAACGTATATGTTTTGGTAACAAGGAAAAAAGAGAAACCAGTTAGGAAATTAGGGTCGCATGGGTCACTGAAATCAGAGGACGGAGAAGTTTTGAGGAAGTTGTGAATCGTAGCATCAAATATTAATGGCTGTATTCATTTGAGCTTAGGGAGGATTACAGCAAAAAGAAAATGGAAGAAACTGGGAGTAAGACATTCAGTAGCTGTGAGAGAGCAGGTTCAGTAGAATATTAGGAATGGAAGATAAACTGTCATTGGTGGAGTGGGTAGAGACATGATAGAGCAAATATAGCTGGAAATCCCAGATTAAAAAAAACATTTTAACATGTAGATTTATCTTATTTTTATTTTTTAACTTTATTTTATTATAAAGGTATGGTAAAAGTCAGCATTAGGTACAGAAATAATGTATATGTAGGTGAAGTTTGGGCCTCCAACTGGTCCTCACGTCCCCTGGTTTAGAATCAGGTACGCTTTATGTTGTTATGTACCCCTCTTCATTCCTCCCCTGGCAGTGTCCTGCAACTGCCAGTCCTTCCCTTGTGTTATTGTGGTTAACGTTCAGGTCCCTCCTATGAGTGAGAACATGTGGTATTTGGTTCTTTGCTTCTGTGAGAGGTCACTAAGAATGATGGTTTCCAATTCCGTCCAATTTGCTGAGAATTCCGTGATTTTGTCTTTCTTCATAGCTGAGTAACATTCCATCGTATATATGTACCACATTTTCTTTACCCAGTGTACTTGTAACGGCCAGTGTGGTTGGTTCCATGTTTTTGCTATTGTGAATAGTGTGGCAATAAACAAGAGTATGCAGATGTCTTTTTTGTAGAACAATTTGTGTTCTTTCAGGCAAATTTACAGGTGGGGGATTGCTGGAATCATATGGAAGGTCAATTTCTAGTTCCATTAGAAATCGCCACATTGTATTCTATAGAGGTTGGACCAGTTTACACTCCCACCAACAGTGCAGAAGCATCCCCTTTTCTCTGCACCCTTGCCAGCAGCTATTGTTTTTTGATTTATTTATTTATTTATTTTGAGTTGGAGTCTCACTCTGTTGCCCAGACTGGAGTGCTGTGGCCGCTCCCAGCCACCGCATCCTCCACCCGCCGGGGTTCCAGTGATCCTTCCGCCTCAGCCTTCCAAGTAGCTGGAACTACAGGCGTGCGCTACCACGCCCGGCTAATTTTTTGATTTATTGTAGAGATG
>NW_007259944.1:25515-40818 GCF_000164805.1 Carlito syrichta | reverse complement strand
GGTCTCGAACCCGCGGGCTCAGGCAATCCACTCACCTCGGCCTCCCAAGGCACGGGATTACAGGCTGAGCCACCGAGCCTGGCTGTTTTTTGGTTTATTAATGATGGCCATCCCTACTAGGTTAAGGTCGTATCTCAGTGTAGTTTTGATTTGCATTTCTCTGATGATTAGTGAGACTGACCATTTTTTTAATGTGTCTGTTGCTTGCTCCTATATCTTCTTTTGAGAAGTGTCTATTCATGTCCTCTGCCTATTTTTTAATAGGGCTGTTTGTTTTTTTTCCCCTTCGACTCATTTGAGTTCCTTGTAGATCCTAGATGTTAGGCCTTTGTCAGATACATAATTAGTAAATATTTTTTCCCATTTTGTGGGTTGTCTCCCTACTCTCTTGATGGCTTCTTTTGCTGCACAAAAGCTTTTCAGTTTGATGAGGTCCCACTTATCTATCTTTTCTTTTATGACATATGCTTTTGGGGATTTGATCAAGAATTGGTTGCCTATTCCAATGTGCATAAGGGCGTCACCTATATTTTCTTCTAAGATTTTTATAGTTTGAGGTTTTATATTTAGGTCTTTGATTCATTTAGAGTTGATTTTTGTGTTTGGTGATGAGTAGGGGTCCTGTTTCATTCTTCTGCATGTGGTCAGCCAATTTTCTCAGCAACATTTGCTAAATAAGATCTCCTCTTCCCTGTGGCTGTTATTGATGACTTTGTCAAAGATGAATTGGTTCAGAGATTGAGTTTGCTTCCAGAATTTTTGTCCTATTCCACTGGTCTGTTCTTGTATTAGTACCAGGTTGTTTTGATTATTTTAATCTTATAGTAAAGTTTAAAGACTGGAAGTGTAATACCTCCCACTTTGTTTCTTTTGCTGAGGATTGTTTTGGCCATTCATGCCCTTTTTTGAATGAATTTCTGTATTGTTGTTTCCAGGTCTGAGAAGAATGATGTTGGTAATTTGATGGGTATTGCATTCAATCTGTAGATTGCCTTGGGTAGGATGGACATCTTGACAGTATTGATTCTTCCAGTGCATAAGCATAGAATGTTTTTCCATTTGTTTGTGTCTTCTTTGACTTTTTGTGTTTTTTAGTGTTTTGTAGTTCTTCTTGTAAAGGTCTTTTACTTCTCTGGTTAGGAAGATGTCAAGCCATTTCATTTTTTTTTTTTTGCAGTCATTGTAAATGGGATTATGCTTTTTATTTGGTTCTCTGCCTGTTTGTTACTGGTGTATAGAAATGCCACTATCTTTTGCACTTCGATTTTGTACCCCTGAACTTTACCAAAGTCACTTATCAGTGCAGGGAAGTTTTTGACAGACTTCCTTGGATTTCAGGGTATAGGATCATATTGTCTGCAAAGAGGGATAGCTCTACTTCTTCTTTTCCTATTTGGATACCCCTGATTTCCTTCTCTTGCCTGATTGCTCTAGCAAGGACTTTCAGCACTAAATTGAACAGGAGGGGTAAGAGTGGGCAATCTTGTCTTGTTCCAGTTTTCAGGAGAAATACTTCTAGCTTTTGTCCATTGAACAATATGTTGGTTGTAGGTTTATCACAAATTCCTGTTTTAAGGACTGTTCCTTCTATGCCTAGGTGTTCAAGTGTTTTTATCAAGAAGGTATGCTGGATTTTGTTGAAACCTTTTTCTGTGTCAGATAATTAATCATGTGGTTCTTGTTTTTGCATCTATTGATGTATTGAATTATGTTTATGGTCTTGCAAATGTTGAACCAGCCCCGCATCCCGGGAATGAAACTTGGTCATGGTGGATGATTGCTAAGACGAATTGTTGGATCTAATTTGCTAGGATCTTGTTGAGAATTTTGCATCTATGTTCATCAAGGAGGTTGACCTGTAATTCTCTTTCCTTGTTGAGTCTTTACCAGGTTTGAGTATCAGTGTGATGTTAGTTTGATAAAATGATCTGGGGAGAGTTCTATTTTTTCTCGATTACCTGGGAAACTTCCAATAAAACTGGGATCAGCTTCTCTTCGTATGTTTTGTAGAATTCAACTGGAAAGTCATTTGGTCCAGGACTTTTTGTAGGTAGATTTCTTATGATGGTGTTAATTTCCGGGATTGTTAGGTCTTTTTAGAGTTTCAATTTCTTGTTTCAACTTTGGAAGGTTGTGTGATGTCAGAAAATTCTCAATTTCCTTTAGGTTTTTGAGCTTATTCCATATAGGTGTGTATAGTAATCTCTAATAATCTTTTGAATTTCTTCTAGGTCAGTTGTGTGAAATCCCAGATTTTTTTTGAAAGAGCAAATTACATAAGTTCATATCTCCTTATATGAGAGCCAAATAGTTTCAGAACTAATGTGAGGCTGTTTGCACATTTGTACTAATCCTTTTTAGTATAAATATTTACATCTTCTTCACTAGCGTGTCAGTGTGATTGATTTTAGGGTGCTATCTTTGGTACTCTGCGGTGTTAGATAACATGCAGTAGATGCTCCAGTATGTCAGGATAGGGTAGCTTATGCTGTAATAACAAACAAGCCCCAAATGGCAGGGGCTTACACCATATCATGTGCCCATTTTGGGTCAGTTGGGACTTGGCTTCCTGTTATCTTCATGAAAGACCTAAGGTGACAGAGCAGCCATTGTCTGGAATATTGCCAATCTTGTGCCAGAGGAAAGTGAGAATGTGGTGGAACCACATGAAGGCTCTCAGAGCTTCTTGGAAGTGGCCCACAGCGCTGCTGTTCACCCTCCATGGGACAAGTTACATGACCATCTGAGCTCAACAAATGGAGATATGTAGTTTTCTCACAGGGAGGGTCACAGAACAGTGAATATTTTGAATAATAAATACAGCCTACCATAACTGCATACCTTTAAAAAATCTGAATTTTGAAACTCTCTGGCTCTCAGAAATAGACTTGCATAATCTTTTCCCAAAAAATCTGGCTGTGTAAAGAAAGAGTAACTTGAGCAGAAGTTGAAATGAAGAAAGGATGTTCTCATTAGAAAGGTTTGAATATTGAACGTGTTAAGGATCATTTTGTTGCAAGAGACAAACCTGATTTAAACTACTTAAAGTAAAAATAAAAATTTTAATTATTTGCTCATTGTATTGGTTTCCTATGGTACTGAAACAAAACACTATAAACTCTGTAGTTTAAAACAACAGAAATTTATTTGCCTACAGTTATTGAGGCTGGAAATCTGAAATCATTATCACTGGGTCAAAGTCAAGGTGTTGGCTAGATAGTGCTCCCTCAGGAGGCTCTAGGGAGATTTCATTTCTTATCCCTTCCAGCTTCTGGTGGTTGGCTGTATTCCTTGGCTTGTGGTCACATCATTCCAATCTCTGCCTCTGTAGTCACATTGCCTTCTCTCTGTCTCTCTATCTTAATCAAGGCACTTAATCACATCAGGCCAGACTCGGTGGCTCAGCCTGTAATCCCAGCACTTTGGGAGACAGAGGCGAGTGAATTGCCTGAGCCAGTGGGTTTGAGACCAGCCCAGGCAACTTGGTGAGACCTCGTATCTACAATAAAAAAAAAGTTAGCTGTGTGTGGTAGCATGTGCCTGTAGTTCTGGCTACTTGGAAGGCAGAGGTAAAAGGATCGCTGAAGCCCAGCAGGTTGATGCTGGGGTAGCCGTGAGTGTGCCACTGCACTCCAGCTTGGTCAATGGACTGAGACTCCAACTTAAAAAAAAAAAAAATTGCAACTGCTAAAGTTCCTTTTTTCCCATATAAGGCAACATCTACAGACTTCAGTAATTAGGATGTGTATATCTTTTGGAGGACCCTTACTCAGCCTGTCACACTCATATTTCCAAAATGTCTAAAGGTAAATGTCTTCAGGCACAGCTTGATTCAGTTGCCCAGATATTGCCATCAGAAACTTTTCCCTCTGTCTTCTATCTTCTTCTGTTTTGGCTTTGTTCTCAATTAGTTTCTTCCCATGTATTGGTGAAGATGGTGACCAGAAACTCTAGGCAGAGCAAATTATGATTTTAAGGCCAAATAATTGCTGTCTGTTCTTGTAAATAAAGTTTTGCTGGAGCACAGCCACATTCATTTGCTTGTATATTGTCTACAGCTGCTTTCATGAATCAGTTGAGTAGTTGCAACAGAGACCTTAAGACCGGCAAAACCTCAAACGTTTATTCTTTTGCCCTTTACAGAAAAGGTTTGCTAACTTCCACCCAAGGCTAACATCTTACCAGCTTACTAACTCCAGTGGAAAATTTCAGAATTGGCATATTTTGGTCTACTTTGGATCTTGCTCTCGTCACTGTTGCCAGGGGAATGGAAAGCACTGATTGGACCATCCAGGGTCATGTGCCCACCTCTGTAACCTGGACCTGGGATAAACACTTAAAACACATTACAGATGGGGACGCCTTGTTCTCCATAGGAGATCTTGGTTGAAATTACCAAAGTAAGAGAGAATGGATACTGAGCAAAACAAAAGAAGAGTGGTCCACTACAAGTATGCTGGTCAGCATAGTATGCTAGAAGGCTCCACTGGGACAAAGAAGATGTAGATGAGAGAGGAAGAGAATAGGGGATCAGAGTAAAATTAGTAAAATTAGGTCTTCAGTTGTAAAGTCAGTCTTCTGTGTAAAATTAGGTCTCTGCAAATTCCTCAAAACAAGGTTTGGGGTACAACCAAGGGACAGGTGGAAGTTTCTAGAAAAAAATGAGGGAAAAGAAATGACCAGAGTGTTAGGAGGAGAACTTGTAGAGGTTGGAGCCATGGAGGCCAGAGCAGGGAAGAGTCACAAGAGAGGACACATCAGTAGCATCCAAGGCCCCTGAGAGGATCAGGGGAAAGTTAACAGGACAGACATGAGGAGCAGGGAGCAATCAGGGACCCTGGCCTGTCAACATGTTTGCAGGTCTGGATCAAATGCAGCTGTGCTTTCTCAATCCCGCTCTCACATGTTTCTCACACTCTGAATAATCTGGTCCTAAGTGTAAGTTTTTGCCAGTCACGATTCTCTAAAACAGGAATTGCTAAGAATAATAAAACTCTTACATTAAGAGCTGTGAACTTACAGGAAATTACTGAAATGTGCTTAACTCTTGATCCTTACAACCAAGAAACTTTAAAATGCTTAAACCATTTTATCATAACTTTGCTTCTTCTCAACAAAGTACTCGGAGATAATTTTTTTTATGGAAGACGCCATATAAAAATAAATTGGTTTGAAATGGCAGAGGCTTTAAAAGATTATAATAGATTGATAAAGTGGGTCACCTCCTTACATGTTTGGCATGACGCCCAGAGAAAGAAGGCAAAAAAGTGACAAAAGTTGGGATAGGGCAGAAGGGCACTTTAGCTGAGAAAGGCAACCACACTCATATTCAATGAGAATAGTGACCTTTCAACTTTCAAAATGTGATCTGTGTCCTCATGTCCAAAATATATTTGAGTGGAAAATACCCCCAACAACCTTAAGCTTCATGAGAGCTAAAAATAGAGCATGTGTGTGCGTGTGTGTGAGCTGATACAGAAATAAAAAGCACATTTATGAGCATTTAATTGTCTCCTCTTAATATTCCAGGAAAGATGGGAAAGGTGGTAAAAATAAGAACCTTTGCCCTTGGGCCATTAGTACAGTCTTGGAAACTCTGCTGGTGTCAATATATTGATGCTTTTCATTGTACACCTGGTGAAATCTTAGGGTGCCAATGAACGTACCTCTTCCCAGCATGAACTCTTTTTAAAAAATATTGACTTAGAGATACAATATTAATTTGGGCTCAGTGCAGAGATCTGGGCAATATGGAGCAGTACAATGTACACACCCCTTCTGATCTATGAGAATCTTGACCAGGTCTGAGAAGCATGCCCTGGCATCAGAGTCACTCAAGTTCTTTGCTAAAATTGCAGAATATTTGCTCTCACCTTAGACTGAGTATGCTAGTTTTTTTTCTTTTAAAATCTTAGTCCAGGCATGGTGGCTCATGCTTGTAATCTTAGCACTTTTGGAGGCTGAGGCAGTAGGATCACTTGAGGCCAGGAGTTAGAGACCAGCCTGGGCAACATAGTGAGAACTCATCTCTACAAAAACAAAAATTTAGCCACGTGTGGTGGCAAGCACCTGCAGTTCCAGCTACTGGGGAGACTGAGATGAAAGGATTGCCTGAGTTTAGTAGGTTGAGGCTGTGGTAAGCCATGATTGTGCCAATGTCCTCCAGTCTAGGTGACAGAGTGAGACCCCGACTCAAAAATGTTTTTAAAAAAATTCATTTACACATTTAAATCTAAATTTTATTTATTTTTGAGTAGATAATTTATGTTCATAAGTATATACTCAAAGATTTAAAAGAATATACAGGGAAATGCAAGACTTGGTTTTAGGACATTGTTTCCCTTTCCACATGCAACCCTGTGGCTAGACCTTTCCAGAGATATTTAATGCTTGTGCAAACTCATGGGGCTTTCTATATACATATATCTTCATTTATCTGACAATATATAGGACTATATGTACACACATATGCATATATATTTAAAACAGAAAAGGTAGTAATTCATACACACAGTTCTGCTTTTTAAAAAACTTAATATTGGAATAATTCCATATATTCACATTCAGTGATGTCTTTGTTAGTTTTTAGCTATTAACTTGATGCTTCATCATTGATCAAAGTCCTGATGGATATCTAGCTTGTCTTCAACATTTGCCTCTGACAGTGTCATAATGAATATATCCCTGCTATTTTTATATATAAAGAGAACATAACACATTCTATTAGTTGACCCCTTTAGTTTCAAGCCATAGAAAATGAACTCTGGCTTATTTGAACAGAAAAGGAATTTATGAGAAGATCTACGGAAGGGCCAGAGAGACCAGGAAAAGGGTAAAAATCAGACTAGAGAAGGAATTAGTATCATGGAGACACTGCTGCCATCGATGTTGAACCCAAATGCTGTTGTATGGACCAGGGATATTCCCCTCACTGGAAACAGGAAACCTGGCTAAAATCATAGACACCGCCATTTCTGGAAACCAGATTTGGCTTTACCACTACGGTGGTACCATTGTCAGAGAGGAAAAAGCTCTGCTTTTTTGTGTCATAAACTCCTTAAGGTGCACTTGATTTTTGGAGCCTATGTGTTCTTGCTACAAGGGAGTCCAGAAGAGTGAGAATAAAACCTCTCTAGTGAGAATTTGTCTCTGACCCCTACCAAGATTCATAAGGGAGTCAGGTCCTGAAACAAGGGGGTGCATTGATTGGGTTTCTCCCCAAAGCAGACTCTGTGCTGAGGGTTTGGGTGCGGGGATGTGTTTGGAAGATGACCACAGGAAGCTTGGGCGAAGGAGTAGGCAAAAGGAGACATAAAAAGGAGGAAAGTCAATAAAAGATGCACTGGTGAGTGGCTTACCGTTGTGGGCCTCCGGGGCTCCTTTCCGTTGGGGGGCTTCTGAGCATTGCATAGAACACACCTCGGCACTAACTCACCGGGTGGTGGGAATGTTAGAATGTGAGTGTCCTCCAACTCATTTGTCGTTGGTTGAGGCTTGCTTACAAAATCTTAAATTCCTGGCCGAGCAAACTCTCCTGGTACCACAGGAAACTCCAGGTAGAAAAACAGTCATGAATGCTTGCAATGGGAGCATCTGTGTGCATGGAAAATGCCCACTTTGGCTATTGGAAAACTTGGAGGTGGACCATGAACATGGGGGTGGGGATCATTGTTGGGTTTGATGCTGGGTGACCAAAAATGAGAGGCTGAGGTGATCTTGAAGAAGATAGAAAATAAGTAACCTTATAAACAAAAGAGTAAGCACAAGTATGGCTTGTTGATTCATTGCTGAATAAATGCTCTTTTGATATATCAGATCTCTAATGAAGAACACAAAAAGATACTGATGGCAGGGTCAATACTGTTAGAATCTTCTAATTTGTTTACTATTGATAGATATCAGCTAGTGTGAGGACACTAGACACAATATTTGTTTTATAATTATTAGCTGGTGGGAATATATTTCTATATGCCAATTTTCCCCCTCCCCCCAGTAGTACTGATGAGTGCATGTGAAGTCATGACTGCACCATTAGGTTTGATGAATCCATATAATTGCTGCACAAATATTTTGAATTTAATTGCATGTAATGTAGTTAACACCCAGTTATCAGTGCCCATAAGGAGAGCAGTGGCATGGATAATTCAAAACAGTGGAAAACCCAAAATCATTTATGTGTGACTTCTTTGGCCCGAATTTGACTCAGAGCTGCAGATTCACCTTTCTAATTGTATTTTGTTAGGCCAGTAGGAAAATTTATTTTCATTTGGTAAAACATAGACTTATGGAAGAGGAAAGTCATTGAGATGTGTTCTGGGTGTTGGTTAAAGCTGGCCTTAGACGTTTTCGACAGATAGCCACATCTAGGTAATGAAGAACTTACTGGCTCAAATCTCATTAAAGACAGCCTGATAATTTCTCCTCATCATTCATGTGTATTAAGTACCAGGCGCTGTATTAAGCCCTCCACAAAGATGATCTCATTCCTTTCCTCACAGCTACCATAAGTAGGGGTCGTAGCATAGTGAAGAAGGAAACTTCTAGCATCGAATTATACAGGGTTCACATCTTAGTTTCTGCCAAGTTATTCGTTATGTGAAATTGGTCAAGCTACTAAATCAGGTGAGTTTCCCCACCTGCCAATATTAATAGGTGTAAGCTGTGAGGTTGCTGACAGCACACGGTGGCGAAATGAGATAATCTACATAAAGCATGTAGTTCAGTTCAGAATACAGACTGAGTTAATTTAAAGTCAGCATGCAGGGCTTGTTCTGTTTATCCTCAACCTGAGCTTGCAATGAACCTTATAGGGTTATGCCTCTTAAACTTTCAAGTGCATTCAAATCACCTGTGGACTTTTTTGAAAAGCAGATTCTAGCTGGCATGGTGGCTCATGCCTGTAATCTCAGCACCATGGGAGAGAGAGGGGAGAGGATTGCCTGAGCCCAGGGGTTCGAGAGCAGACTGGGGAAATTGGTGAGACTTCATCTCTACAATAAATAAAAAAATTAGCTGGGCATGGTGGCATGTGCCTGTGGTTCTAGCTACTTGGAAGGCTGAGGCAGAAGGATCACTTGAGCCCAGCAGGTTGAGGCTGTGGTGGCTGTGAGCATGCCACAGTACTCCAGCCTGGGTGACAGAGTGAGATTCCGACTTAAAGAAAAAAATTCTCAGAGATTTATTTATTTGAGACAGGTTCTTGCCCTGTTGTCCAGACTGGAGTACAGTGGTGTGATCATAGCTCATTGTAGCCTCAGGCTCCTGGGTTCAAGTGATTATCCCATCACGACCTCCTGAATAGCTAGGACTACAGGTGTGTGCCACCATGTTCAGCTAATCTTTAATTTTTTTTTTTTAAACTGGACATGGTGACTCACACCTGTAATCCCAGCACTTTGGGAGGTGGAGGTGAGAGGATTGCCTGAGGGGTTCAAGACCAGCCTGAGCAACATAGTGAGACCTCGTCTCTACAATTAAAAAAATGCCCATGGTTCCAGCTACTTGGAAGGTTAAGGTTGAAGGATTGCCTGAGCCCAGCAGGTTGAGTCTGCAGTAGCCATGAGCATGCCATTACACTCCAGCCTGGGTGACAGAAGGAGATTCTGACTCAAAAAAAAAAAGAAAAGAAAAAAAGAAAAGCAGATTCTGATTTGGTATGTCTGCAACAGAACCTGAGATTATGCATTTCTGAGAAGCTCCCAGAGATGCTTATATTGCTGGTGTGTGAACCACTCACTGAGTGGCAGGGCACCGGATAGATTCAGTCAAACAAACAATTTAGTTTCACATTTTTAATGCTGGCCCATTAAAAGGATCTATGTGGGACACCCACAGCATCAGTTACGTGTATTATGTGGTTTCCAGGTTTCTTTTTTCCATATTAACCAGGCAGTGATGAACATTCTCATAGTGGTCACATTTTTTGTGTGTGTGGTGAAAAACTCATAGATGTGAAAATTCTAAACTGAAAATGTGACAGCAAAGCCAGAAGTTCACACAATGTCCATTTTTTCCTTCTTCCTTCCAGAACAACAATTCATTGGCTGCATCAATATTCCTAGTTAAAAAAAATTATGCTTCTCAGTCTTGATGTCAGAGATGCTGTTTTGACCAATAAAATATGTGAAGTAATTGGATATAGCTTCTAGGAAAGCGGGTGGAAGTTGGTAGCAGCCAAATTTCACCTGGGACATGTCCATTGTCCACTTGACTGTCACCTTTTTTCTGCTGAGAACAGGGTTGTGATGGTGGAGGTAGTGCAGCCTTCTTGTGATTGTGAGGCAAGGGGCCTTCAGTGATCTGAGCAGGAGACATTCTGGAACATGATGTAGGATGTTTGGCAGCCCTGGACTTCCTCACACTGGCTTCTGTTTATGTAAGGGGAAAATGCCGTATTTTGCTTCTAGTGGATGCAGAGTATGTGCATTTAATTTTCTTTGTGTTCATAGCAGGTTTAGGGAAGAAGCAAAGCCTTCTGTCTGCTCTTCTTTGCCGTACAAGGTCCAACTCAGGTCCCAGACTTCCATGACATCTTCTTATCTCTTCAGGTCCCTTGGATATGCCCCTTTCTCACTTTTCTAGTATGCTTATACATGAGATTATAGACTCAGAAGTAATGCAGGAAGCAGCTATGAACACAGACTCCGGGCTTATGCAGGCTTGAGTTTGAGTTAACTCTCTGCTACTTACTAAATGTATGCCCTTGGACCAATAACTTCTTTGAACTTCAGTTTCCTCATCTGTGAAATGCATATAATAATAAAACCCACATAATAGGGTCATTTTAAGACTCAGGTAAAGATGCTTAATGTAAAAGTCTTAGCCCAATGGCTGGTACCAAGCAAGTGCTCACTGAAAGCTTCACAGGGTAGTAAGTAATATGAGAATGAGCATTGTGTGTGTTTTGTTTGTCATTTTGCCAGTATGTCCTAATCCAAACATGGCCGACATTCTCTTCTTTCCCAGAAACTCACTTTCCCAGCCTCTCTTTCAGCTAGTGATAGCCATAGACCCAGTTCTTTTAAATGAGATATAAAGTCTAATCTTACAGGAACATCTAGTGTTAGGGTTAGGGTTGGGGATATTGGATCTGAGAAAGGAAAGACCCACTTGAGGAAAAGCTCTCTGTCCTTTGGTGATTTATACCTCTGATTTCCTGCCTTTGCCTGTGGCTAGAATGTGGCAGCCATTTTGTTTCCACAGTGCCACAAATCATTCCTTGAGGCTATACTGCAGCCCAATGTCTCCCTCTGTCCAGTCCTCTTTCTCTTCCTTTCCTTCACAGGTGTTCATCCTAAGAACACTTCCTAGTAAAAGTCCTGCATGCTAATCTCTCTCTCATAGTCTCCTTTATATATTCATGAATGAACAAATGAAACAACTTGGATTTTGGCTACTCACAAGGGCTTCTATGCCTACATAAAATAGGTAACATCTCTCTCTCTCTCTCTCTCTCTCTCTCTCTTTCTCTCTTTTGAATCAGAGTCTCACTCTGTCACCCAGGTTGGAGTGCAGTGGCACACTCACAAATCACCACAGCCTCAACCTCATGGGCTCAGGTGATCCTTCCACCTACCAGGTAACTGGGACTACAGGAGTGCGCCACCAGGCCCAGCTGTTTTTTTTATTTTTTTATTTTTGTAGAGATGAAGTCTTGCTATGTTGCCCAGGCTGGTCTCGAACTCCTGGGCCCAAGCAATCCTCCTGCCTTAACCTCCCAAAGTGCTAGGATTATAGGCGTGAACTACCAAGCCAGGCCAATATGGATCTCTTTTTGTTGTTGATTCTAGTGTCTGTATCCCCATCTAGTGTTTGGAAGAAATTTTCTCATCTTTTAAGTCTTGGTTAGAGTCAGATTCTTTAATTCAGAACTGAGCAGCCAATGATAGTCAAGAAATATTGGCAGATATTTTTGGTGATGCTGCATCCATATCTTTGTGGAAGCAGGTCCAGCTGCAGCAGAGCCAGTTCACAGTGACAGCCTCCTTCCAGGGTCTGGAGTCTGTAGGGTCTGTGGTGCTGGCCCGACAAGCTTCAGTCTCTAGGACTCTCCATGGGGACCACAGCACATGGCCACCTGACTAGGTGGTGATGTGCTTTTTCTGTGGGTAGGGATGGAAAGCCACCTTTTGTGCTGCTGCCTTTTCATGCCTTATTCTTTAGCCTTCCTAAATGATTCTGCCAACTCTCAGTTTTTCTTATTTGCATCATGAACCATGGCTTGGCATACCACAGAATACTACTTGATTCGTATTCATGGACATTTAAAGTCTTGATATATATTCAGTATCATTACTGCTAATGACAGTATCAGTGAAAGATTTATGGTTTGCAGGAGGCCAACACTATGCATTGCCTCATTTGTTCTTCATGTAACACTATAGGTTGATACATTTCTTTTAGCTCTTATTTTGTAAGTTAGCATCTGAAAGGCAGCAAAACTCCCCAAGGTGACTCAGTGAATAGCAGAGCTGGCTTGGAACCTAAGCTTTCTGTCTAATCCCTTTAAAGTTAAACTTTTGGTAGCAAATACTATGCAAACCAAAAATCTCAACATCTCACCATGTTGGATAATGCAGATGTTTTAAATAAAAAACTTTATGTCATAAAAGAAAAAAATATGAAGTCACAATTGACCCCAAAGAAATACAAAAGCTTATCAGAGTTTATTATGCACCCCTGAATGGAAACAAACTTGAAAACCTAAATGAAATGGAGGACTTCCTTACATCACATAACCTCCCCAGGCTGAAACAAGAAGAAACTGAGACCATAAATAGATGAATAACAACCCAGGAAATTGACTATATCATAAGAAAACTACCTACAAAAAAAAAAAAAGTCCTAGACCAGATGGCTTTCCACAGAATTCTACAAAACATACAAAGAGGAGCTGGTACCAATCCTATTGAAAGTATGCCAGGCAATTGAGAAAGATTAAACTCTCCCCAAGCATTTTATGAAGCTAACATTACATTGATACCCAAACTGGGTAAAGATCCAACAAAGAAAGAAAACTACAGGCCAATATCCTTGATGAACATAGATGCTAAAATTCTCAACAAGATTCTTGCAAAACAGATCCAACAACACATCTGAAAAATCATCCACCATGACGCAGTAGGCTTCATCTCCAGGATGCAGGGCTGGTTCAACATCCTCAAGACCATAAATGTAATTAAATACATAAACAGATATAAAGACAAAAGCCACATGATTATATCATTAGATACCGAAAAAGCTATTAATAAAATCCAGCACCTCTTCTTGATAAAAACCTTCAAAAGTCTAGGCATAGATGGAACATACCTCAAAATAGTAAGAGCCATCTATGACAAACCCACAGCCAACATACTGCTAAACAGACAGAAATTGGAACGATTTCCCTGAAACTGGAATAAGACAAGGATGCCCTTCTCACCCCTCCTGTTCAACATAGTATTGGAAGTCCTAGCTACAGCAATCAGACAAGAGAAGGAAATTGGGGTATCCAAATAGGAAAAGAGGAGGTCAAGTTATCCCTCTTTGCAGATGACATGATTCTATACCTTGAAAACCCAAGAGAATCTGTCAAAAACATTCTTGTACTGATAAAGGACTTTTGCAAAGTCTCAGGTATAACATAAATGTGCAAAAGTCAGTCACATTCCTATACACCAACAATAAACAAACAGAAACCCAAATAAAAAGCACAATACCACATATAATAGCCAGAAAAAAATGAAATACCTTGGCATCGTCCTAGCCAGAGAAGTCAAAGACCTTTACAAGAAAACTACAAAACACTACTCAAGAAATCAAAGATGAAACAAATGGAAAAATATTCCATGATCATGGATTGGAAGAATCAATATTGTTAAGATGTCCATCCTACCCAAGGCAATCTACCGATTTAATGCAAGACCCATTAAATTACCACCAGCATTCTTCTCAGACCTGGAAACAACAATACAGGAATTCATATGAAAACATAAATGACCATAAATAACCAAAACAATCCTCAGCAAAAAAAAAAAAAAAAAAAAAGAAAAAAGAAAAGAAAAAAGAAAACAAAGCAGGAGGTATCATGTTCCCAGAGTTTAAGCTTTATTATAAAGCTACAATAATCAAAACAGCCTGGTATTGGTATGAGAATAGGTATAGAGGCCAATGGAACAGGATAGATATTCCAGAAGCAAAACCTCAAATTTTCAACCAACTCATCTTTGACAAAGTCTCCACCATCAACCCCTGGGGAGAGAATAACCTATTCAGTAAATGGTGCTGGAAAAACTGGCTGACCACATACAGAAGATTAAAACAAGACCTCTACCTATCACCAAGCAAAAATAAACTCTGTATCAAAGACCTAAATGTAAAACCTCAAACTATAAGAACCTTAGAAAATGCAGGAGACACCCTTATGGAAATTGGAACTGGCAACCAATTCCTGATGAAAACCCCAAGTACCCATGACATAAGAGATAAAATAGACAAGTGAGACCTCATCAAACTGACAAACTTCTGCAAAGCCAAATAAGCCATTAAGAGAGTGGGGAGAGAATTCACAGACTGGGAAAAAATATTTGCCAGCTGTATATCTGACAAAGACCTGACATCTAGGATCTACTTGGACCCCAAACATGCGAAAAGAAAAAACAAACAGCCCCATTACAAAGTGGGCAAAAGATATGAATAGATACTTCCCAAAAGAAGACATATGAGCAGCCAACAGATACATGAAAAAATGCTCAACCTCACTTATCATCAAAGAAATGCAAATTAAAACCACCCTGAGATACCACCTTACTACAGTCAGGATGGCCATCATCAATAACTCAAAAAACAGATGTTGGAGAGGATGTAGTGAAAAGGGAAAACTTCTGCACTGTTGGTGGGAGTGTAAACTAGTACAACCTCTGTGGAAAACTGTGGGTGATTCCTAAAAGATTTAAAAATCAATCTCCCATACGACCTCACAATCCCCCCTACTGGGAAAATACCTGGAGGAACTCAAATCACTCTATGAAAAAGATGCCTGCACATGCATGTTTATTGCAGCATTCTTTACAATAGCAAAAACATGAAACCAACTGTGCTGCCCATCGAAAGAGGACTGGATAAAAAAAATGTGGTACATATACACGATGGAATATTGTGCAGCCATAAAGAAGGACAAAGTTATAAACTTTGCAGCAACATGGATGGACTAAGAGTCTAAACCGAGTATCATATGTTCTCACTCTTAGTGGACCTTGATCAACTATCGTACTACTATAAGAAAGGATTCGCAGTTGTGGGAAACAGCTGGGGGGGGGGGGGGGC
>NW_007259944.1:1709-25495 GCF_000164805.1 Carlito syrichta | reverse complement strand
TGGCAGTAGTGGCAAACTGCCAGGGGAGGAGGGACACACCTCATCAACAAGGGTACCTGCATAATGACCATTTGTATACCTAACCCTGAATTGTACCTCACATATTTATAATAATAAAAATCTATAAAAGAAAAAAAATTTTCTTAATTCAAACAGTCCAGAAGAATGGAAGGTGAAAAGGTAAACAGAGGAAACAAATGCTAACAGTTTCTTCTAGATATTTTCTAAATACATACAGATAGAGGTATAGTGTTTTATAATACAAATCAGAGCATATTATGCATAATGTTCTTCAACTTGCTTTTTTCTTGCATTCTATGAAATGACTCAGACATCTTGTCAATATTATTGTAAATAGCTTTGATTAATTATAACTGGCATTCACTATTATGTGCCTATATCTTTATCTAAATGGTCAGTCTCCTATTAATATATGTTGCCTTAAGCATGGGTTTCCCAGTAGCATTGGCTGAGATGGGCTTTTTTTATAAATGTGATTTATCAAGGGACTGTGTGAGGCAGAAGGCCAGAGGAAGAACCCAGGTAATCCTACGTCCTCTAGAGACGATGCCGTGGGTTAAGTTGTTAGTAGCCAGTCCTGCTGTTTGATGGGAGGAATGCCAGTCCATTAAATGGATCTGGATGAGATACCCACAAGTATCAGCTATGTGTATGTGGTTTCCAGTTTTATTTTTTCCATATTAACCAGGCAATGATGAACATTCTCATAGTGGTCACATCTTAGTGTGTGGTAAACAACTCATAGAAGTTAAATTCCAAACTGAAAATGTGATAGCAAAGCCAGAAGCCCACACAATGTCCATTTTTTCTTCCTCCTTATTGACAGAACAATTCATTGGCTGCACCAACATCCCTCGTTTAAAAAAATTAAACTTCTCAGCCTTCCTTGATGACAGAGATGCTGTTTTGACCAATAAAATATGTGAAGTAATTAGATATAGCTTCCAGGAAACCTCCCTCGGGGGAGTGGTGGAAAGCAGTGGTAGCCACGTTCACTTGGGACATGTCCTTTGTCCACTTGACTGTCACCTTTCTCCTGCTCAGAACAAAGATGTGATGCTGGAATGGTGCAGCCATCTTGTGATTTTGAGGCAGTGGGTCCTCAGTAGTCTAAGCAGGAGACATTCTGGAACATTATATAGGATGTTTAGCAGCCCTGGCCTCCCTAACACTGGCTTCTATTTATGTGAGGGAAAAATGCCCTATCTGTTTATCTTCTAATGAATGCAGAATGTGTGCATTTAAAGGTTGGGACACACAGTGGAGTTTGATTTCATGGGACATTAGTCTCTAAAGCAGGGCCTCTCAATCTCGGCATTATTGATATTTGGGTCTGGAAATTCTTTGTTTTGCGGGGCTGTCCTCAGTCAAGTGGACAAAGGCCAGGGATGCTTAGAGAACCCCTGGCCTTTACCCATTACGTACCTGTATTTTCAACCCTTCCCAATTCCGACAAGCATATCTTCAGACAAAGCTGAATATCTTTTAGTTGAGAGCGACTGCTCTGAAATAAGAGTGTCAGGCAAAAATCATATATGATCAGAAATCCACTGGGAAATCCATGAAATCATTGATAAAACACAGGATTCACGCATTCCTTAAAGAATATTTACTGAAGGGCTATTATGTGTTGTGTGCTGCTCTTGGGGCTAGCGCTGGGACAGCAGGCAAGACATGGAAAATAAGATCTCTGCCTCTGAGTTTACGTTCTACCCGGGAAAACAACCCCCCAAGTTTATTTATAAAAATTGTGTATTTATTCTTCTATGTTTACACTTTAGTTCCCTTCAAAGTCTTCTTCATTAGATTCAACACATCTATCGAGCTGCTTGCTCCACTGCTCAAAATAGTTTTTGAACTCATCCATTCAGATGACTTTCAGTGCTTCTTCCATTTTTTTGTTTCACCTCTTCCACATCAGAAAAACATTTCCCTTTGAGGACTTTTTTATCTGGGGAAAGAAAAAATAGTTGCTTGGGGGTGAGATTGGGTGAATAAGGGAGTTTGGGACATGGGGTCATGACGTTTTTGGTCAAAAACTGCCGAATACTCAGCACAACGTAGGCAGGTGTGCTTGTAAATCACCCATCATAAAATGGGCAAATGCGTTAAAAGAATCTCAAAAAAAGGTGGCATCTAAGTGTGGTTTTGATTTGCATTTCTTTGATATTATTGAGGCTGAACATATTTTCATGTGTCTGTTGGCTGCTTGTGTGTCTTCTTTTAGGAAGTGTCTATTCATATCTTTTGCCCACTTTTTTTAACTTTTAATTTTTTTATTTTAAAGATGTGGGGTGCAATTCAAGGTTAGGTATACAACTGTTCATTATGCAGTTACCTTTGTTGATGAAGTGTGCCCCCACTTCTCCAGGCAGATTCTCACTACAGCAAATCCTGCTTCGCCACCCCCCTCCCAGCAATTTCCCCCTACTGCCAATCCTTTTCTTATAGTATTATGATAATTATTCAAGGTCCACTTATGAGTGAGAACATGTGCTACTCAGTTCTTTGTTTCTGTGAAAGATCACTCAGTATTATAGACTCTGAGTTCATCCAGGTTACTGTGAAGTTCATGATTTTGTTCTTCTTTATTTGCCCACATTTTTAATTTTGAGTTGGAGTCTCACTCTGTCACTCAGGTTGGAGTGCCGTGGCACACTCATGGCTGCTCCAGCATCAACCTGCTGGGCTCTGGAGATCCTTCTGCCTCAGCCTTCCAAGTAGCCAGAACTACGGGTGTGTACTACTGCACCCAACTAATTTTTAAAAAAATCTGTTGTAGAGATGAGGTCTCAACAAGTTGCCCAGGCTGGTCTCGAACCCGCGGGCTCAGGCAGTTCACTTGGCTCGGGCTCCCAAAGTGTTGGGATTAAAGCCTGAGCCACCGAGCCCAGCCTTGCCCACTTTTTAATAGGGTTGTTTGCTTTTTTCCTTTTGGCATGTTTGACTTCCTTGTAGATCCTGGATGTAAGGCCTTTGTCAGATACAAAGTTGGCAAATATTTTTTCCCATTCTGTGCACTGTCTCCCTGCTTTTTTTATGGTTTCTTTTGCTATGCAGAAGTTGTTCAGTTTGATGAGGTCCTGCTTATCTATCTTAACTCTTATGGCATGGGCTTTAACTCTAGTCAGGATGACCATCATTAATAACTCCAAAACAACAGATGCTGGTGAAGATATGGAGAAAAGGAAACACTTCTATACTGCTGGTGGAAATGCAAACTAGTTCAACCTCTATGGAAAACAGTGTGGTGATTTCTAAAAGAATTAGACATTGACCTTCTATATGACCTAGTAATCCCCCTTCTGGGAATATACCTGGAGGAACTCAAATCATTCTACCAAAAAGATACCTGCACATGCATGTTTATTGCAGCACTATTCACAATAGCAAATCATGGAACCAAACGTGCTGCCCATCAACACTTGAATGGATAAAAAAAAGTGGTACATATACATGATGGAATATTATGCAACCATAAAGAAGGACAAACTTATGGACTTTGCAGCAACTTTGATGGATTTAGAGTCTATAATACTCCGTGATCTATCAAAGAAACAAAGAACTGAGTACCACATATTCTTAGTCATATGTGGTCCCTGAACATTTATCATAATACTACAAGAAAGGATTTGGCAGTAGTGAGACTCTGCCAGAAGTGGGGTGGCATAACACTAGTAAGGGTACCTGATCCTAAACCAGGTCAAGTGAGGACCAATGGGAGGCTCAAACTTCACCTGTACATTGACTGCTTATGTACTGAATCCTGCATTGTACCCTACATCTTTAAAATAAAATAACTTAAAAAAGAACCTTAAAAAAAAATTCACTGAAGCCAAACACAGCTTCTCACAACAATGATAGCTGATACACTGATGCCACTGGATTCCTAGAACACTTATCTAGCAGGGCAAACATGTATTACAAGAAGCCCACCTTCCAAAAGATAATTCCATTTTTGGGGGGTCCACATATAAATGTAAACCAATATATGTGTGTGTGTGTGTGTGTGTGTGTGTGTGTGTGTGTATACCTGGGCATTTAAGATCTTGGTGTATATTTTGTATCATTACCAATAATGATAAGTAATGGTTTAGAGTAGTGATCTGTATACTACAGCACATGGCAAAACTGGCCCACCAACTGTTTATAAACAAAGTTTAATTTGAACACAGTCATACCCATTCATGATCTATTGTCTATGACTGCTTTCATGTTACAATGGTAATAATGGCAAAGTTGACTAGTTATGACAGATACCCTATGGCACATAAAACCTAAAATATTTACTATCTGACCCTTTGCAGAAAATATTTGCTGACCTCTGACTTAGAGATTTCACAGAGATTTCTCATAGTTCACAGAATATGTTACATGCATTATCTCATTTGTCCTCAAAAGAATCCTCTGATATAGTTGTTTCCCTTCTCATTTTATAGGTTAGAATTTGAGAGGGGGAATGACTTGCTCATATTCATTCAGCAGTTCAGGATGGTTGGTGTGCTGGAAAGACTGTAATTATAAATAGGGTTGTCATGGAAGAACTCACCAGGAAGGTGACAGGGACGTGAAGGCAGAATGAAGAGAGCCACGTGGATACTGAGAGACAGGCATCCTTGGCAGAAGGAAGGTGCACCCTGTGTTTGAGGAGCAGTCAGAGGTTAGCCAATTGAGCATGAGGGGGATGAAGTTTGAGAGGAGCGGGCGGGAAGGTGGTATAGAGATTTGATTTTTACTGTGTGACACGAGGTCCATGGAAAGTTGTGAAGAAAGGAGTGGCATGATCTGACTTAGTGTTCTACAGAAAACACCAGTTCCTTGTGCAGAGTAGACCAGAAGGCCAAGAGTGGAAGCAGGGATCTCAGTTGGAGATGAAATGGGAGGTAGAAGCTGCTGAGTGAGAAGAGGTTGAATTCTGAATGTATTTTGAAGGGAGACTTGATAGTGGAGGATTGGATGGATGAGAAAAGGTTGAGGGAGAAAGAGGAGTTCAGAGGACACCAACGATTTTGTCTCGAGAACTGGTAGGGTGAAATAATTGACTGAGACAGGAAAGCAGATTTGGAACGGGTTTAGGAATCAGGAGTTCAATTTTGGACATGTCACATTTGAATTCTTACTATGCTAACCATACTTTTGGGATTGCTGTGAACTAAAGAAAGAAGCAAAAGGAATATGTATAATCATTTATTTAGGTCTTCACACCAAATCACCCCACTTTAATAGAGCTATAGGTTTCCCAACAGTGAATAGAGAGTGGGTGGAGAATTCTCAAGGGCTTCTGGCTTGCTTGAAAACCTTCCAAGGGTTTGCCCACCCTTTCTGTAAAGGGCTAGATAGTACATATTTTAGGTTTTGTGGGCTGTGTTAGTCGGCTAGGGCTGCCGTAACAGAATGCCATAGACTGGGCGGATTAAGCAACAGAGATTTATTTTTTCACACTTCTGAAGACTGGAAGCCCAGGATGAGGGTGCCAGCTTGGTTGGGTTTTGGTGAGGGCTCTCTTCCTGATTTGCATGTGGTCACCTTCTTGCTATGTCTTCACATGGTAGGGAAAAGAAGTTGGAAGATGGGGAGAGAGACACAGATGGGGGCGGGGTGGGGGAAGAGAGAAAGAGAAATTATTTCCTTTTTAAAAAATAAGGGCACAGTCTTATAAGATCAAGGCTTCACCCTTACGATCTCATTTAATCTTAATTACCTCTGAAAGATGCTGTCTCCAGACACAGTATTATTGGGGGTAAAGGCTTCAACATGAGAATCTTGAGGGTACTCAATTGAGTCCATAGCATGAGCCATACAGGCTCAGTTGCAACTGATCAACTTTGCTTGGTGTGAAAACAGTCATAGACAATGTGTAAACACATGGGCATGACTATATTCCAACACAACATATTCACAAAATAGGCAGCAGGGTAGCTTTGGCTTCTGGGCCCTAATTTTCCAACCCTTGATTTATGCCATTTTGCTGAAGTATAACACATGCTAATGGATTTATTTACTCTTAGGTTCGAGAGGATAATAATATATGCAAAAGCAACCTAGTACAGAGCCTGGCATATAGTAGGTGTTAACACATATGTGCTTTATTTAATGCTCAAGTTGACACATTGTTCTTTAAAACAGAATGTGGCTACCTGTTTTCTTAAATTGGCTTTTCTTGTTCCACCCCAATCATTTTTATGGCCCTGGAATTGCTTTCATGACTGCTGACCTTATAGTGGCATTGGATCCGACATGTGCACGAGGGTTCAAAGTCAAGGTTAAATGAGTGCTTGATGCAATATCATTGTGTCACTAAATCATCTATAACATGGCTGTACCCAGTTACATTCCCATCAACAGTGTGGACTGCAGAGAAAGTGTCCTAGGTACCAGAAGTTTGATCATTTACTCATGTATTTTTCTCTACATTTAAGACAGGGCAGGAGAAAGGTAGACCCATTTATTACTAGAACCTAGGGAAAAAGCGAAGGACTTCTCTGTGGTTCTGAAACTTCTTCTGGAACAATGGATAAGGAGTTTTGTACAGGGAAACAGCACCTGGAGTGTTTGGATGGATTGATAAGATGGTGATTTATTTTGATGTGACTGCTAGGACTGTTAAGGGTTGCTGCTACTGAGTCTTGTAATTACAAAAATATTACCTGTTCTTGTTCCCTTTATACCTGTTTCCGGTGTGCTACCAATGGGAAAGATATAATATAAAGGAAGAGCCAAGTTCTTCACCAGAAATATTGCTTTGCATGCTTTTCTTCCATTGGTTTCTTCTTCTGGGAGAAATCAGAAGAAAAGAAACAAGTCAGTGAGTGGCAGGAATCAGATAGCATATTTGGGACCTGCAAACGAATATTGAAAATGCAAACTAGCCTGGTGATTTGTAGTTATATTGGAGCAAATGCCCAAACCAGTGGTGTTAGTAATGGAATTTTGGACTTCTCAGTAGTTATAATGCTGTGTGCATTTGAATAAGATGTGTGGTCACCTGGATAGCACCACTCAAAGCCCCCATGTCTAAAAAATACCCACATTATTATTTGCATCTTGCACTCTGTGCTAGAGGGCTCAAAGTTTACTCTAAAGTGTTTTTCCTTTGTGGAGCAGAAGGAACATGAACTTTGATTTCTGTTCACAACTTAAGGTTTGTTTGAGCACTGTGTTAATTACCCATTGCTGCATAACAAATCATTCCAAATTTTAAGGGCTTAAAATACCAATAAACATTTGTTGCCTCATCATTTCTGTGTGTGTAGGCTTCAGAAATGGCTTTACTGGGGAGTTCTGGCTTGTGGTCTCTCTTGAGATTTCAATCCAAGCATCTGCTGGTCTCACTGTCATCTGAAGGCTTGGCTATAGTGGACTGGAGGATTCAGTTGCAAGAAGACTCACTCATGTGGCCAGCATGCTGGTGCTGACTGTTGATTGGAGACCTCAGTCCCTCTCCACACGAGTCTTTCCAAGAGTCTGCTTGAGTGTCATCATGGCATGACTGGATTGGTTCCCCAAGGGTGAGCTAGGAGACAAGGCATAAGTTACAAAGACTTTAGGAATCAGTTCATAAATCAGGCACCATCACTTTCATAATATTCTACAATGCTCAGCCCCATTTAATGAGAGAGGCATGTATACAGTTGACAAAATTTTCCCCCAGATTGTGGGCTGTCTTCCTGCTCTTTTGATGGTTTCTTTGGCTTTGCAGAAGCTTGTCAGTTTGATGAGGTCCCACTTGTCTATCTTATCTCCTATGGCATGGGCTCTTGGAGTTTTAATCAGGAATTGGTTGCCAGTTCCAATTTCCATAAGGGTGTCTTCTGTGTTTTCTAAGGTTCTTATAGTGTGAGGTTTTGTGTTTAGGTCTTTGATCCATTTAGAGTTGATTTTTGTGTATGGTGATAGGTAGGGGTCTTGTTTTAATCTTATACATGTGGTCATCCAGTTTCCCCAGTACTATTTACTGAGTAGGTTCTTCTCTCCTCAGTAGTTGATGGTGGAGGCTTTGTCAACAATGAGTTGGTTGAGAAAATGAGGTTTTGATTCTAGAATCTTTTTCCTGTTCCATTTGTCTATATGCCTGTCCTTATACCAATACCAGGTTGTTTTGATTATTGTAGCTATCATAATACTATAAAAAAGGGTCTGGAAACTGCCGGGGGTGTGGAGGTGGGATTGACAGTAGTGGGAAACTCCCAGGGGCACACCTCATCATCAAGGGTACCTGCATAATGAACATTTGTATACCTAACGCTGGATTGTACCCCACATCTTCAAAATAAAAAATTTTTAAAAATGAGAAAGGAGGGTATGCAAGAATGTGAGTACCAGGAGGCTAGACTCACTGGGGCCATCTTGGAGGTTGACAATCATAAGAACTCACTATGTGTCTAGCCACTGCCTCTTTACCCTTTATCTCATTAGATCTTTAGGAGAACAGTGGTCATACAAGATAGGACCCATTACTATAAGAAATGGAAGCTCACAGAGTTTCACTGATTTGTCTAAGCTAATGAGTGATGAGGCTGGGATTGTAATATACACACCCAAGTTTAAGTTTATAGATTAACACTGACTTTCCTATCTTCATCAGAGAGACCTGAGTCCAAGTTCTAGTTCTGCCTGCTCTGTGCACTTGATCTTAGTAGTGCAACTTAATTATTTCATTGCACAGGTCAACTACAGTAACATTTTGGAAAGCACAAATGTAGGGCTGGGCACATCAAGACATTCAGCAGATTAAAAAAATATTTTTTCTTCCCTTTGAATTTTCTAAATCTGGGGTACATTAGTATGGTAAATAAATTTTACACAGTGCATAGATGAAGCACTTTTTTATTTTCAGAGTTATATATTTGGGAACAAATGGAGAAATTCTAATGGACAAAATTACTTAACCGAAACTCAGTTTTGACATCTGTAAAATGAGCATAAAAATGCTAACTTCTTAGAGTTGTGTGGGTTAAAAAAGATAATATATACTAGGGACTAGCAATTTAAAGTTCATAACAAGCACTCAGTGATATTGACTGTTATTAACCTGTGATAAATGTGAAGTGTTCTGGGAAATATGGAAGTAGTATTTGAGGTTAAGAACAACCATAATCACTAGCACCTATTTCTGGGCTTTCTATGTTTTAAGGGAGAGTCTCTCAGCAATTTGAATTCCATTTAAGATTATGACCCAGTGGTAGAAGAAGCTAAGTAGGAAATGAGATTTTCTTCTTAGTTGTGTTAATAGCATCAGTGAGAATTAACTTTTACAGCCACAATCTTGATAAAGTAAGATGTTTAAGAGCAGATGCTTTTATGTTTAAGAAAACTGATTGACTTTCCTGGGTATATAAATGTGCTTTGGAAAATTTTTCGCTTCCTACACTGAGGTTGTCTAATTGCCACAGGTACAGATGTTCCTGGGCTTGTTCCTTTGGGTATGAATTCACATCACTCTGGTTTACCTTAACCAGAGGGACTTACTCTCCCACAATTTAATTTCCAAGCTCTAATGCAAAGCAGGCTTATTTGCTTTGACAGGCAACTACAGGATAAACAGAAAGGGGCAAATTTATATAGTCAGCTAGCACTCTGCCATTATGAGTAATATGGCTTAACAGGAAAGGAAATGAAGAAATAAAAAAAGATCCCAGACACCATGAGATTTCTCCTAAAGAACTTATTTCCACTGAGCCCTAGAAAATAGAACCAGGACAGGCTCTCCAAAGGACAGGGGAAACAAATATTGATTGATTTATTCATAATTTTATCCCACATTCCACAAATAATTTGATGTGGTTTGGAAAAAAGAAATGTCATAGAATCTTTTTTTTTGTTTTTTGCAGGTTATTATTGCCAGAGGCATTCAAATAACTTTGGAATAGATGGTCAAATTTCAGGATGTCAAGCCAGTGGTTTCAGTTTCTTTGAACTTGAATTGTTTTTAGCTTAGAATATAATCTTAGTGATGAAAACAATTGATTCTGAAAGAGGATACTGTGATTTGAATTGTAGTATTTTTCCTTTTATATGATACCAAAATCAAGGCCTGTTTTTGAAAAAAAATTTTAAAAAATTCGGAAGTGAAAGTAAAATGTAGAAGTAAGTCACCCTTTATCACTATAAACATTGTTAATAGTTTTGCATATAGACTAATGTTCATAGTTTCTGGCTACCCTGTGCTCATTTACCCCTTTCTTTTTTTTTTTTGAGCTGGAGTCTCACTCCATCACTCAGGCTGGAGCATAGTGGCATGCTCACAGCCACCCCAGCATCGACCTGCTGGGCTCCAGCAATCCTTCTACCTTAGCCTTCAAAGTAGTCAAAACTACAGGCATGCGCTACCACACATTTTATTTTATTTATTTTTATTTTTATTGTAGAGATAAGGTCTTGCTAAGTTGCCTGGGCTGGTCTTGAACCCACGAGCTCAGGCAATCCACTCACCTCGGCCTCCTAAAGTGCTAGGATTACAGGCTGAGCCACAGAGCCTGGCCGTTTCCCTTTCTAAAAATGCCACAATTTCCTTTGGTGGAAGTGTTTTCCCCCTTGTTTGACCTCATCTGAGGAGCTGGGGTCATCCTGAAATTCCTTGAACTGCTGTATCACAGGTAAATATGGAATGGACATTGGAGACTTCTCCATATTGTTTAAGACACTCTGGGATGTTACATGTTGCTATTAACACTGTAGGGCAATCACTTTTCCCTGATGATTCCCTGACATGAGGCTGTAGGCTGTAGGCAGTATGAGAGACCCTGAAAGCATGGTATGAAGTTGTGCAGAGAAATAAAGGAAAGAAGAATTGAGATGCAGTGGCAGACAGACTGCCAACTATGGCTAGACTGATGACCAGTTTTGGTTGGAGGAAAGAAGGTGAACACCTGTTGGGTTGGACTAGTTCTTACTCCCAGGCGGAAGTCTGCTTTTGCTGCCTGCCCTGCAACTGTTCCCCTTCTGATATAAGCAGCTCCGCTTTCTTTTGGGAACCCCCCTCCCTCACTTTCTTTCTGTGTCATTCAGATGGGATTGACCTCCTGTGCCTGACACAAGGCATGGGTGCATGATACAGGTCTGGCCAATTGGCCAAATTCACCCTCTTGGCCACAGAGGTTACTTTAGGAACAGACACCTGACCCCCATGTGGCCAGTGAGACGCAATTCTAGTACTTTTGTTGGAATTATCAGTCCAAATGTACACCTTTTGATTCCACTGGATTTGTTTTATGACTTCGAATAAGGGCTAACTCCTCAAGGAATCACCTAACATACTGTCTGTCCTATTAGAAATGTTGATACTCACCCACCTAACTCTTAGACTTCTTTCAAGTTTCAGTGTGACTTGGCTTTAGAATTCATGAGGTCCAATCCTTGCTTTCACATTCTGAGAAAGCAGCCAAGACAAGGGACAATGAACAGAACTTCTTGATGACATTCCTTGAGCACCCGTGGTGCCTTGTAGCCCTTAAACTTCTCAGTGACGTGAGTCAGGACTTTTCCTTTTTTGAAAATTTTAATTTCTGCTAAGACATTCTGAGTTATGTTCCTATCATTTTCAACCAAAAGAATTTGAGGAATAGCTACTACCCTCTGCGATTGCAGAACCCAGCTTCCTTCAACAGTCATGTCTGTGTAGTCCTCTGTGTCTCCTAGGTGGGATTTTTTTTTTCAAATGCTCATGAACAGATGTGGTTGGTTTTCACAGTGTCTTCGCCATTTTGTCTTCATCCCACCCTGGTTTCATTGCCACTTCTCTAGGGGACCATCACCTCTCACTGGGTCCTACCACATGTATTTCCACCCTGAAATGCTGGAAATTTGTTAATATGCAACTGCAGGCTGTGATAGGAAGCCACTCCATCCCTCCTTGCCCCGAATCTCTTTTTTGATACCAGGCTATTTTGCTTGTGATATAATATTATTGAGGTCTTAGCCGAATAGTTCTTTAGTTTTTTTCTTATAGTTTTACTCTCAACCTAGGACTCAGACATGAGTGTGTAGGGGTTTGGGTTTGGAGAAAATTGGAATGCCAATACCATCATGTATTTGGAATTTCCCATGCTCTCAGTGACCAAGCTTCCCTTAGAAGGGTAAGCTTTTCTCTTAAGATCTTGGCTTCTGTCCAAGGATGTTCCTGACATCACTAGGCTTCTGCTGGCCATACCCACATAGTGAACGTCTTGCGAAACTAGCAATGAATAAAGATGAAACTCAGCCTGGATCCTGTTTTTGCGAGTATTTCTGATAGGACCAGGATTTAGGACTTGAATTTTCCGCTCATTGTTAGACCATATGGATCCACTTTTTCTTTTGTTAGTTTTTCTAAGGTAAATAGAACAATCTGACTTGCCTCTTAAGAGGAAATTAATTACTCTTAGCAAAGTAGACTTTCATTAAAGCAGAGCTAAAATGCACATCTATCACCCAATATTTGGGAGACAGACACTGTTGGTTGTTTATTGTAAATTCATTTCCCTGTTTCTTCCTTTCTCCTTTGATGCCAGAGTTCGCTTTCTACAATAAGGGGGAATACCCTAGACATTTTCTTTTTCCTTTTCCTGTAAATAAGGCACAGAGATGAGACTTACTTCAGCTTAGGGAGATGCTTCGGTTTGTTGTTTCTACTGCTGTGTAAGCTGCTGGCTCTCCCTTCCTTTCCCCTTCTTCCTTTCTCCTCCTCCATTTCCTTCTCCCTCCTCTTCCTCCCCCTTCTTTTTAACAGATTTTTTTGAGGTCTAGTTAACATACTGTGAATTGCATATACTTGATGTGCACACTTTTACAGATTTTGACATATGTACACACCTGCAAGACAATCACCACTGTTGAAGTAATGAACAAGACCATCACCTCACAAGTTTTCTCTGCTCCTTTGTCATCCATCCCTCTTTCCTCTCCCTTTCTCTTCTTTCTTCCCAAGTCCATGCAAATGCAGATCTGCTTTTGTTAGTATATATTAGTTTATATTTTTTTCTAGAATTTTAAAAACATAGATTCATACCGTATGTGTTCTTTTTTTGTCTGGCTTCTTTCTCTGGGCATCATTATTTTGAGATTCACCCAAATTGTTATGTCTCAGTGATTCACTCCTCCATTCCCCCCACCCCCTCTTTTTTTTTTTTTTTTTTGGCTGAGTAGTATTTCATGGTAGGACTATATCACGATGTATTCATCCATGCTCCTGTTGATGGGTATATGGGTTGTTTCCAGTTTGGGGTGATTGGAAATACAGCTGTTATGAGGATTCATGTACAAACTTTTGTACACACATACATTTTCATTTCCTTTGGGTAAATGCCAAGGAATGAAATGGGTGGGTAACATGGTAGGTTTATGTCTAATTTTTTTTTTTTTTTGAGTTGGAGTCTCACTCTGTTGCCCAGACTGGAGTGCAGTGGCCGCTCCTGGTCACCGCAGCCTCGACCTGCTGGGCTCCGGCGATCCTTCCACTTCAACCTTCTAAGTAGCCAGAATTATAGGCATGCGCTACCACACCTGGCTGATTTTTTGATTTATTGTAGAGATGAGGTCTCGCTGCCCAGGCGGGTCTCGAATCCGCGGGCTCAGGCAATCCACTCACCTCAGCCTCCCAAAGGCACGGGATTACAGGCTGAGCCACCGAGCCCGGCTGGTTTATGTCTAATTTTAAAAGAAACTGTCAATTTTTTTCCAAGGTGGTTGTACAGGTTTACATTCCCAGCAGCCCCCTACTATGATTTTAATTTGATTTTCGCTGAAAACAAATAACATTGAACATTGTTCCATGTGCTTACTTATTATCCATATATTTTTAGTGAAGTGCCTGTTCAAATCTTTTTTGGATTGTTTGTTTTCCTATTATTGAGTTTTGAGTTCTTAATGTGACTTTTACCAGATATATGATTTGTAAATATTTTCTCCCAATCTGTGGCTTAGATTTTTATTCTTATGACACCATATTTCAAAGAGTAAAGATCTTTAATTTAGGTGAATAGAGTCATTTCAGCTTTCTTTTGATTGGCACTAGCATTGTATATCTTTACCTAGTCTTCTCCCTTTAATAATATGTAATGTATATTTCTAATTAAAGTGGGTGTCTTGTAGGTAGGATGAAGTTTGGTCTTGCTTTTTCATCCAATCTCTGAATCTTTGTCTTAGAGAATTTAGACGATTTACATTTAGTATGAATATTGACATGGCTTAGGTTTAAGTCTATTATTTTTCAACATGATTTCTATTGGTCCCATCTATTCTTTTTTCCCCTTTTATTGCCTTTTTGTATGAACTAAATATTTTTATGGTTCTCCTTCATTAACTGATTAGCTGAAACTCTTTGTTTTGCTATTTACTGGTTACTTTAAGGTAGATCTTTAGTTTATCACAGTCTTCCTTCAAGTGATATTACTCACCATTTCACACATAAGAACTTTACAATTATAAACTTCCATTTCTCCCCATTTGCGAGAAATTATTGTTGTCATATATTTGACTTTTACACATGTTACAGACCCCACACTACACTGATATTTTTGGCTAGTCAGTCATTTACCTTTTAAAGAAATGAAATAATAAGAAAACATTCTTATATCTTTTCTGGTAGCAGTCATTTCTAGTGCTTTCCATTCCTTTGTGTAGATTACAGTTTCCACCTGTTATCATTTTCCTTTGGCTTGGAAACATCTTTTAACATTTTTATGTAGTGTGGTTCTGCTGATTATGAAATCCTAGTGATAATTTTGCCTTCATTTTTGAAAAGTTTGCTTACTGGATGTGAAATTCTAGGTTGACACATTTAGATTTAAAAAAAAACATATTTAAAATGTTATCCCACTGTATTCTCACTTGCACTGTTTTCGATAAGGCATTGCTGTCATTTTTATTTCTGTTTTATACATGTTGTATGCATATATTATGTATACATATTATAACTTTTCTTCTAAGGCTACATTTAGAATGCTGTCTTTTCAAAAAAATTTTTATTTTAAATATGTGGAGTAAAATTCAAGGTTAGGTATATGAATGTTCATTATGCAGGTACCCTGGTTGATGAGGTATGCCCTCCGTCCCCTGACAGTTTGCCACTACTGTCAATCCTGCTGCCATCCTCCTCAGGCAGTTTCCCACTACTGACAATCCTTTTCTTATAGTATCATGATAGTTGTTCAAGGTCCACTTATGTGTGAGAATATGTGATACTCAGTTCTTTGTTTCTGTGATACATCACTCAGTATTATAGACTCCAAACCCATCTAAGTTGCTGTGAAGTTAATAATTTTGTCCTTTATGACTGCATACTATTCCATCATGCATATGTACCACATTTTAAAAATGTAGTCCTCTTTTTATGGGCAGCATGGTTGGTTCCATGTTTTTGCTATTGTGAATAATGCTGTAATAAACATGCATGTGCAGTTATCTTTTTCACAGAGTGATTTGAGTTCCTATGGGGGGGGATTGTGGGGTTGTATGGGAGGTCGAATTTTAGATCTTTTAGGAATTGCCACACTGTTTTCCATTGAGGTTGTACTAGTATACACTCCCACCAACGAGGTAGAAATGTTCCCTTTTCCCTACATTCTCTCCAGCATTTGCTGTTTTTTGAGTTATTGATGATGGCCATCCTGACTGGAGTTAGGTGGTATCTCAATGTTGTTTTAATCTGATTTCTTTGATGACTAGTGAGGCTGAGCATTTTTTCATGTATCTGTTGGCTGCTCGTATGTTTTCTTTTGGGAAGTGTCTATTCATACATTTTGTCCACTTTGTAATGGGGCTGTTTGTTTTTTCTTTTTGGCATGTTTGAGTTCCTTGTAGATGCTAGATGTTAGGCCTTTGTCAGATATACAGTTGGAAAATATTTTTTCCCATTCTGTGGGCTGTCTCCCTGCTCTCTTGATGGTTTCTTTGGCTTTGCAGAAGATTGTCAGTTTGTTGAGGTCCCACTTGTCTATCTTCTCTCTTATGTCATGGGCACTTGGGATTTTGATCAGGAATTGGTTGTCAGTACCAATTTCCACCTGGGTATCTCCTGTATTTTCTAAGGTTCTTAAAGTTTGAGGTTTTACATTTAGGTCTTTGATTCATTTAGAGTTGATTTTTGTGTATGGTGATAGGTTTGCTTTAATCTTTTGCTTGTGGTCAGTCAGTTTTCCCAGCACCATTTACTGAATAGGTTCTCCTCTACCCAGTGGTTGATAGTGGAGGTTTGTTAAAGATGAGTTGGTTGAGAAATTGGAATTTTGCTTCTGGAATGTCTATCCTGTTCCATTGGTCTGTATGCCTGTTCTTGTACCAGTACCAGGCTGTTTTGATTATTATAGCTCTATAATAAAGCTTAAATTCTGGGATCTTGATACCACCTGCTTTTTTTTATTTTTTACTTTTTATTTTTTTTGAGTTGGAGTCTCACTCAGTCGCCCAGACTGGAGTGCAGTGGCTGCTCCCGGCCACTGCAGCCTCACCTGCTGGGATCCGGCGATCCTTCCACCTCAGCCTTCCGAGTAGCCAGAATTACAGCCATGAGCTACCACGCCCGGCTGATTTTTTGATTTATTGTAGAGATGAGGTCTCACTGCCCAGGCGGGTCTTGAATGCGCGGGCTCAGGCAATCCACTCACCTCAGCCTCCCAAAGGCGTGGGATTACAGACTGAGCCACTAAACCCAGCTTGCTTTTTTTTTTTTTTTTTGCTGAGGATTATTTTGGCTATTCATGGTCATTTATGTTTTCATATGAATTCCTGTATTGCTGTTTCCAGGTCTGAGAAGAATGTTGCTGGTAATTTAATGGGTATTACATTAAATCTGTAGCTTGCCTTGGGTAGGATGGACTTCTTAACAATGTCGATTCTTCCAATTCATGAGCATGAAATATTTTTCCATTTGTGTCGTCTTTGATTTATTTGAGCAGTGTTTTGTAGTTTTCTTTGTAAAGGTCCTTGACACCTCTGGTTAGGAAGATGCCAAGGTATTTCATTTTTTTGTGTGTGGCTATTGTGTATGGGATTGTGCTTTTTATTTGGGTTTCTGTTTATTTATTGTTGGTGTATAGGAATGCAACTGTCTTTTGCACATTTATTTTATACACTGAAATTTTGCCAAAGTGCTTTATCAGTGCAAGAAGGTTTTTTGACAGATTCTCTTGGGTTTTAGAGGTATAGAATCATGTCATCTGCAAAGAAGGGTAACTTAACTTCCTCTTTTCCTATTTGGATACCCCTGATTTCCTTCTCTTGTATGATTGCTCTAGTTAGAACTTCCAAAACTATGGGTGGGAAGGGGTGAGAGTGGGCATCCTTGTCTTGTTCTGGTTTTCAGGGGAAATGGTTCTAATTTCTGATTGTTTAGCAGTATGTTGACTGTGGGTTTCTCATAGATGGCTCTTACTATTTTGAGGTATGTTCCATCTATGCCTAGATGTTCAAGGGTTTTTGATCAAGAAGGGGTGCTGGATTTTATCAAAAGCTTTTTCTACATTGAATGATATAATCATGTGATTTTTGTCTTTACATCTGTCGTTGTATTTAATTACAGTTATGGTTTTAAGGATGTTGAATGAGCCCTGCATCCTGGGGATGAAACCTATTTGGTCATGACAGATGATTTTTAAGATGTGTTGTTGCATTCGGTTTGCAAAATCTTGTTGAGAATGTTAGCATCTATGTTCAGCAAGGATATTGGCCTGTAGTTTTCTTTCTTTGTTGGATCTTTACCCAGTTTTGGTATCAATGTGATGTTAGCTTCATAAAATGATTTGGGGAGTTCCATCTTTCACGATTGCCTGGAATACTTTCAATAGGATTTGTACCAGCTCCTTCTGGTATGTTTTGTAGACTTCTGCTGGAAAGTCATCTGGTTTAGGGCTTTTATTTTTGTAGGTAGTTTTCTTACAATATAGTCAATTTTCTGGGTTGTTATAGGTCTGTTTAGAGTCTTGGTTTCTTCTTGTTTTAGCCTGGGGAGGTTATGTGATGTAAGAAAGTCTTCCACTTCATTTAGGACTTCAAGTTTGTTTCTATACAGATGTACATAGTAATCTCTGTAAAATCTTTTGTATATCTTTTGGGTCAGTTGTGACTTTATCTTTTGCATTTCTGATTGTGTTTATTTGGGCTTTTTTTCTCTTTTTCTTGGTCTGTCTAGTTAGGGTTCCATTAGTCTTGTTTATTGTTTCAAAGAACCAGCTTTTGGTTTCTTTTTTTTTTAAAGTTCTGTTTTTGTCTTTTATGTCCCAAATTTGGGCTTTTATTTTGGTGTTCTAAATTCTTCTGATGAAGTTAGGGTTTTGGTGGTCTTGCTTTTCCAGCAGCTTCTTTTATGCTGTTAACTTATGATCTTTCCATTTTCTTCATGTGCATTCATAGATATATAAACTCTCCTCTTAGTACTACTTTCACGGCATCCTAGAGAATTTGGTAAGATGTTTCTTTGTTTTCATTTGTTTCCAGGTATCTTTTAATCTCTGTTTTGATTTCTGTGTTGACCCAGGAGTTGTTTAGTATCATGCTGTTTAGCATCGATGTCTTTGTGAGTTTTGTGGGAACTTTGCGTTGATATTTATTTTTATTCCATTGTGGTCTGAGAAGGCACATAGCAGAATTTCAATCTTATGAAATTTGTTTATACTTGATTTGTGGCTGAAGATGTGGTTGATGTTAGAGTATGTTCCATGTCCTGATGAGTAGAATGTATATTCCATGGTTATTGGGTAGAGTGTCCTGTAGGTATCAATTAAGTCCATTTGGTCAAGCATCATATTGAGGTTCCAGATTTCCTTGTAGGTTTTTTGTCTTGATAATCTGTCTAGGGTTGTTAGTGGGGTGTTTAAGTCCCTATCTATGATAGTGTTAGAATCAGTATCTTTTTTTAGTTTATCTAGAAGTTGCTTTATGAAAGTTAGTCCTTCTATGTTGGGTGCATATATGTTGGGTGTTTAGGATGGATATTTCTTGTTGATGGATTCAACCTTTTTCATTATGTAGTGACCTTCTGTATTTTTTAAAATTTTTGATAGCTTAAAGGGTATTTGTGTGATTTAAGATCATGATTCCTGCTTTCTTTTGTGTTCTGTTCACCTGAATTTTTTTTCATCCTCTTACTTTGAGTCTGTTAGTGTCCTTTCTGGTGAGATGAGTCTCTTGGAGACAATATATTGTTGCATCATGATATTTTATCCAATTTGCTATTCTATGTCTTTTCAGTGTTACATTTAGTCCATTCACATTCAGGCTAATTATTGAGAATTGAGGAGTTATAAGTAACTCCCTGTCATGAGTTACTTATAGAGTTTGTTGCTGCTTTTTAATTGTTTGCTGTCTTTCTTTTTATTTGGGGGCTGATTCATGTATATTTTCAATCTTTTTCCTGCATTCTTGGGAAGGGCATTATTGTTATTTTTTTCTTTTCTTCTGTATATAATACTTTCTTAGGTATTTCTTGTAGAGCTGGTCTGGAGGCAGCATAAACTCTTGGGGATTGAATGTCTGAGAAGGATTTTAATTCTCCATCCCTGAGGAAACTTCGCTTGGCTGGGTAGGTAATTCTTGGTTGAAATTATTTATCTTTGAGAACTTTGAAGACTGGGCTCCAAGCTCTCCTAGCCTGAAGTGGTTCTGTAGATAAGTCTGCTGCTATTCTAATTGGTCTTCCCCATTAGGTAGTCTGACCTTTCTCTCTTGCTGCCTTTAGGATTTTTTCTTTTATACCTACTTTGTGTAGGTGAATTACTGTGTGTCTAGGAGTCGGTCTTCTCATTTTTTCTCTTGCAGGGGTTTTCTTAATCTCTTGTGTTTTAATGGTCATGTCACTGATGAGATGAGGGAAGTTTTCTTGGATAATTTCATGGAATATTTGTTTCAGTGTGGTCTCTGTCTCTCTATCTGTCTCAGGGATTCCAATTAATCTTTGGTTCAGCCTCTTGTAGTAATTGTTTATTTCTTAGAGCTTTTGTTCTGTCATTTAATTCTTCCTTTCCATGTTTTTAACAGTTTGAGTTAGTTCCATATTTTGGTCCTCAAGCTCTGAGATTCTGTTTTTACTTGGTTAATTCTGCTTTTCATGTGTATCAGTTTATTTATTTCATTCCCTGTATTCTTTATTGTTATTATCTCAGTTATCAAATCCTTCATTCTTTCCTCTTGTCTCTCTTCATTTCTATTTATTCTCTCTATTAATATCTTGATATCTGGGTTTGTGGTTTGAGACCAGTCATTCTGGGAGCTCTTCATTGTTTGAGTTCCAGAATCTGTATTCTCAGTGTCTGACCTTTCAGGGGTTCATGTGAGACCCATATTGTTCCGTTGGTTTTTCTTCATTTGTGTAGGTTTTCCTCCCCACTCCCCTTTTTTAACCTCTTCTTTAATTCTGTTGTTCAGTGATAGGGAGGATGTATTTCTGTTTGCTCAATTGCCTATTCTTCCTTATGTAGATCCTCTGGCATTGTTAAATTCTGAAGCTGGATTTGGGGTGGAGGCCTGTGTTTTTGCAGTTTTGAGATTTATTTAAGGGGGGAGCTGTGATTCAGAAGATATCCACAGATCCCAGTATCTGCTGACATGTGTGGGCCCCCTGGAACACACTTCCCGCTGCCTTACAATCTGTCCATGCAGTGAAGGTGTCTCTTTGTCCCTTGAAAGCAAAATGAAATAAGAGAAAGGAAAAGAATCGAAAAAGGAAGGAGGAAGATGAAAGGAAAGTGGAAAGACAGAAGAAGAGGGAAAACAGACAGGCATACTAACAAATAAAAAGATAAATAAACAAAGACAGGAAAAACAAAAACATATGGACAATCATACAAACAAACAAATTAAAAAAAGCCCATTGGTGTATTCTTCCTCAAGAATACCCATACACAAACAGAAAATCTAAAAAAAAATTAAAATAATAGAAATAAAGGAAGTATAAAAATGTAAACAAAAGCAGAAAGAATGAGAGCAGGAAAAAAACAAGTACTAAAATAAAGAACAAACAAGAAAAAAAAACTTGCTCTGTGGCCATTTCTGTAACCCCAGGTTCTTCTTGGCTGCCACCACCTTAAGGAGTAGCTCCAGTCTTCAGCCTCTCTCCTCTGCTCTTAGTGCAGGCTGACAGGGTTGCTCTCAGAGTGGGTCAGATGCCCCAGGGACTACTGTGGGAGGAGAATGGATCAGATCCAGACTCACTCTACTCATTGCTATTGCTATCAAGTCTCCCACTCAGATCTGATGCATCTGTGCCTGTTCTTGCATGGGGGAGGGGCATCTGTCTCTCCAAGTCCAATGAGAAGATAGCTTCTGGGTTCCAAGATGGAGGCTGGGTGGAGCTCGATGGGGCAATCAGGTCTCTGCCCATCCAAGGGGACTGAGAAGATAGTGCCCACCAGCACTGGCATTGGGACTTTGTTCCAGATCTCCAAATTTCCAGGACCTACCTTCTCCACAGTTCCTCCTGCTCATGCTCAGTCTGCTTCTGCAGGTGATGGCGTGGGCCAGGTGCTGGGTGGTGAGGAGTGACTGTTCTCTGCTGCCTCCTCTCAAGAAAACCCCAAGAACGGCAGACAATCCTTCACACCTGGGTCTCCAATCTCAGGGCAGTGGTGGGTTGTAGTCACCTCTGGAAAAGAGCCCCAGGTGCATAAGCCTGAGTTTTCCCTCAGAAGGACTTTCACTCACCCACTGGCACATACCCACTCATGGAGAGAATCTTTATGGACACTGATTTTTGTGGAGATTATCACATTCTGACCTGTTCCATTGCCACCTTGCCTGGAAGCCTAGAATATTGTCTTTACATTTGTTTTAAGCAATTTGATTATGATATGTTTTAGTATAGTTTTTTTTTCATGTTTCTGATGCTTGGGACTCATTGAGCTTTGTGGATCTGTGGGTTTATAGTTTTCCTAAAATTTGGAAAATTATCTGCTATTAGTTTTTCAAATATTATCTCTGTTTCTACTTCTACTGCCTGTACTTTCAGGGACTTCAACTGCACATGTATTTAGGCCTCTTGAAGTTTCCCACTGCTTCTTATATACTCTGTGTATTTTTAGAAAGTTATTTTGGATGGTTTCTATTCCTGTGCCTTTGGGTTCACTAATATTTTCTTCTGCAATGTCTAATCTGCCATTAATCCCATTCAGTGTATTTTTCATGTCAGATATTGTAGTCTTCATCTTTTAGATAAAATTTGCTCTGCTTTCAAACACATATCTTTTACATTTCTACTGAACTTCTTGAACATATGCAATAGTTACAAACTCTGTGTTTTAATGCTTTTGTCAGCAAATTTCAACATCTGTGTCAGTTCTGTGTTATTTTAATGGATTGATTTTTTTTCTCCTAATTTTGAGTCTTACATTCTTGCTACTTTATGTATCTGGCAAATTTTGATTGGATGCCAAACATTATGAATTTTATATTTTTGGGAGGAGGGCTGAATGCTTTTGTATTTCTTTTTCTTTCTTTCATTTTTTTTTTTTTTTTGAGTTGGAGTCTCACTCTGTCACCCAAATTGAAGTGCAGTGGCTGCTCCCGGCCACCACAGCCTTGACCCACTGGGCTCTGGCGATCATTCCGCCTCAGCCTTCCAAGTAGCTGGAACTACAGGTGCGTGCTACCACGCCTGGCTAATTTTTGATTTATTGTAGAGATGAGGTCTCGCCAAGTTGCCTGGGTGGGTCTCGAACCCACGGGCTCAGGCAATCCACTCACCTCAGCCTCCCAAGGCACAGGATTACAGGCTGAGCCACCGAGCCCAGCTGCTTTTGTAATTCTATAAAATATTTTGAGCTTTGTTCTGGGACAAAGTTTATTTACATTATAACATTTAGTCTTTTTGACTCTTGCTTTTAAGATTTGCTAAGCAACATCAGAGCAGCATTTAGTGTAGGGCTAATTATTTCTTGCTACTAAAGCAAGACCCATCTTAACTCTATGAATTATGAGTTTTTTCCCCATCTGACTGGTGGGAAGAGGTGTTACCCTTGGCCTTGAGTGAGTAGTAGGTACTGTTTCCTCTATTTCCTTTGGATGACTCTTACCCCAGGCTACCCTGCAAAATCAAGACTCTTTGCTTTCCTGAAACTCTCAGGTTTATCTGAGAGTCTATTGGCTTTCACTTTAATTTCCCCTCCTTGTGCCAGAGCCTGGAAATTCTTTCAAGGCGGTACTGTGGTATTATGGTGCTTATCTTACTTTTTCTCTGAGTGTGATATCCAGTGTCTTACAAATGACTGTTTTATATACTGATTTTCTAGACTTTTGGCTGTTTCAGGTAGAAGGATAAATCTGGTTTTTTAACTTCCATCCTGTCCGGAAGCATATGTGGCAATGCTTCACTTAGAAATTTCTGAGACTTTTCTCCATGATAAAAATAAACACATGAGGAAAAATTCCCGCCTTTAAAATTGGTTTTGTGAAAATGTGGTGGTTGCAGCTGTGGCAGCCATAATGTGCTTATGAGACAACAAGCCATGAATAAAAGCCAACACACTGAGGATGACAGGGCAGACCAATAGAAAGTTCCTGGGTCCGAGATGACATCATAGATCAACTAAATCAACCCTGGAGGAGTACTGCCTTTGAATGCTTTCTTGAATTAGATACTATCTGTCTTTATTACTCAAGCCCTTCTTTGTTGGGCATTCTCTTAATTGCGACTAGAGGATACTATTTGATAAGTGTATGCCTATCACTAATGGTGTCCAAGATTGTATTAAGTTAGGGACTCTTAACATTTTTTAATTTTAATTTTAATTTTTTTTGAGTTGGAGTCTCACTTGGTCGCCCAGACTGGAGTGCAGTGGTCGCTCCCGGCCACCACAGCCTCC
>NW_007259944.1:0-1450 GCF_000164805.1 Carlito syrichta | reverse complement strand
GATTTTTTGATTTATTGTAGAGATGAGGTCTTGCTGCCCAGGCGGGTCTTGAACCTGCGGACTCAGGCAATCCACTCACCTCAGTCTCCCAAAGGCGCAGGATTATAGGCTGAGCCACCGAGCCTGGCTATCTCTTAACATTTTTGAGCTGTGGGTTCCTTTGGTAGTTTGAGGAGCCTGTACTTGTTCTCAGAATAATATTTTAAATGAAAAAAATAAATGGACCAGATTATAGATGAAATCAAAAATAATAAAAGGCATTTATTAAGATATTAATAAAATAAACCTGTGCCTAGTAATATGCATGTTTCTTTAACTCATTAAATAAAAAAATGTGTAGAAATTTTCATAACTGCCATGATTTAAAATTAGAGAAGAACATAATATCTTGAGATATTTGAAATATCCATAATGTGATAAAAAAACCTATGATTTCTATTGGTGACAGAGGTACTATAATTTATATTAGAAGAAAGTACTAAATTTCTATTAGAGATTGTGGAAAATAAAAATGTCAATTTTGGCTGGGTGCAGTAGCTCATACTTGTACTTCCAGCAGTTTGGGATGTTGAAGTGGGAGAATTGCTTGAGCCCAGGACTTTGAGACAGCCTGTGCAATATAGCAAGACCTCATCTCTACCAAAACAAAACAAAACAAAACAAAAAAAATAGCTGGACATGGTGGTTCGTGTTTGTGGTTCCAGCTACTTGGGAGGCTGAGGCAGAAAAGTTGCCTGAGTCTGGGTGACAGGGTAAAACCCCTGACTCAAAACAGCAAAACAAACAAAACAAGATGTCACTTTTGTTCCCTTCAATTATGCCTGTACCCCATGAATTTTATCCTCAGAACCCTTAGTGATTTGTGCACTTCAGGTTAAGAACAGCATTTTACATGGAAGGAGAACATTTGAAAAAAGTTTCATGACTGTGTGTATTTTTTTTTTTTTTTCATTAATCAGTATTTTTTATTATGGTTTTGTGGGGTACAGTTAAGGGTTAGGTGTACAATGATGTTTCATTCAGGCATCCTGTAGATAAGAAGTGTTTTCCCATCCCCCGACAGATATTTGCTACTGTTAATCCCATCCCCCTCCCCCCCATAGTTTCCCAGTACCATCCGTCATTTTCTCATAGTATTGCATTGGATGTTCAAGGTCCATTATATGAGTGAGAACATGTGATATTCGGATTTTTGTTTTTGTGAGAGGTCACTCAGTATTATAGACTCTAGTTCCATCCAGGTTGCAGCGAAATTCATGATTTTGTTCTTTTTTATGGCTGCGTAGTATTCCATCGTGTATATGTACCACATTTTTTTAATCCAGTCCTCTTTTGATGGGCAGCATGGTTGTTTCCAGGTTCTTGCTATTGTGAACAATGCTGCGATAAACATACGTGTGCAGGTATCTTTTTTATAGAGTGATTTGTGTTCTTCAGGTATATTCCCAGT
>NW_007259943.1:1360516-1374563 GCF_000164805.1 Carlito syrichta | reverse complement strand
GGAGACGGTGTAGGGAAGGTTAGAATCCAGGCGCATCCCGACCAGCTAGCTGTCAGGACTCTCTCAACTGCCCAGGCCGCTGCAGTGATATTTTGGATCATGTCAAGTTTATTAGGAATATATTACATTCCATTAAATGCTGTAACCATGAAGGACACTGATGTATTTCCTTTCCCAGGCATCCCTGTTCGGGTGGCAGATTGCCCCATTTTCACAGGGCCTAGTTATTGTTTTCCAATAAAGTATTTGCTGAACATTTGCCTTACATAAACAAATAGAAAAATAATAACAGTGGAGACTGCCTCTGAACATAATAGGAAAGTGTAAGCTTTCACTTAATGAGCTTTGGAGACAACATAGCAATTCTGATGTCCTGTCAAGCTCGTTAAATTGTGATGCTACCAGGATTTTACATGGAGCCAGAACCAGCACGTCCCAGGGTATAAATTAGGCATAATTGGATATGCACCAACTCTTTTGGTCACTGGGATATAATTTAATGCTATAATTGGATAAATAATACTGTTGTGGCCTGACAAGTCCTCTCCCAAAACTTCTAGCCTACTTTCAGGAGGAGCTGGAGGAGGTTGAATCCATTGTGTGACTTTACGACAATGTTTTCCAAATCTAACCCCTATCTGAAGAAGGGTTTCAATCCATGCCTGTTGGTTTATATTTTCAATTGAGGGGCAGGAATTTGCATATTCAAAAAGCTCTCTGATTAATTCCGTTGAAAAGCCATATTTAGAAAACACTGTTTTATGTTATTCTGGGAGGGAATCTTGTCACATATTTTATTCACCTAGACTTTGAAGGGATTGACTTACAGGGGAAAGTGTTTAATTTGATCCTTGCCTACACTAAATATTCATATGAGTTGAAATGTATGTTAGAATATTTACTTATCTTTTTACGTAGGTCAAAATGTATAAACCAATTTATTTACTTTTTATTTTTGATTTAATGATATTGCTATTGTCATTTGGTATGCTATCCAAATTCTCTTATATACCCTAACCTTGAACAAGAGTATAATGATCTGACAAGTGAAAGATTTTACAGTATATTATTAGTGTGAGATCTCTGGTTTGAGATTCCAGATCGATCCTTTATAAGCTAGATGATCCTATGCAAGTCATGTGCGAAATGGCAATAATAATGGTCATATGTAATCTTCTAAGCTCATGAGATCATTATAAAAACCAAGTGATGTGATGAAAGTGGCAGGACTTTGCAAACTATCAAATGTTTACAAACATAACACATTATTATATGGTGTCACCTCCAGGGCAATCCCTGGGGAGAGGAAGTTGGAGGGATACCAGTTCTGCTTAATTTAGAGACACTCAATTTGACCTTTATGCTTTAGATTTGATTTATAGATTGACCTTCTACATAGAGCACTGGAAATCTGCTACTTAAAAAAAAAAATCACTCTTCTGAGTTCTATTGGGCTTTCTGCCCATATTCTTCCTTCTTTTAATTTCCACCCCACCCTTAATCAAGTAACTGGTAATTACCACCTTCACAGACATTTTTAAAAGGTAAAATTCCAGCTAGCATATTGCCTTGACTTCTTATCAGGAATTCTGGTTAAATTCTTTGGTTGAGTCTAAAACTAATGACTCCAGTATATTTTTAGATGAATTACTATTATTTCCAGATTTTCTGTGATCCTTATGCATAATTAAGAAATTGCTGTCACAGGAGAATTCTTATTTACAGTCTACTACTGGAAATGAGAGCGAAAAATAAGAAGTACACGTATGTCGGGCAAATGTGAGCAAAAAAGGAAACGAATCAGTCCCCAATGCTTGGCCAATATCGGGTTGATATAATTTTAGGTTAACTGCTTAAAAGATTAAATCATTAATTCAAAATCCCAAATCATACATATGCATGTTTTCAATCTTTTTTGTCAGATTCTGAGCTAAGCAGGAATGAAGTGGGGGAAGAGAAGGGGTAAAAAGGGAATAGAACAGATTCATTAATAAACACACACACACACACACACACACACACACACACACACACACACACACACACACACACACGTTAAAGAAGAAAACAAAACAGTTTCCAATAGCGCTTTTTGTGCCGCAAACATGAAGGCTTGCTGACATTGTCAGTGCCTTAGCTGAGCAGGGTTTTTGTTTGTTTGTTTGTTTGCTTGGGGGTTGGAGTCTGACTCTGTTGCCCAGGCTGGAGTGCAGTGGCACACTCACGGTCACCGCAGTCTCGACCTGCTAGGTTCAGGCGATCCTTCTGCCTCAGCCTTCCAAGTAGCTGAAACCACAGGTACGCACCACCACGCCCGGCTAATTTTTTGATTTATCGTAGAAACAAGGTCTTGTCAAGTTACCCAGGCTGGTCTCGAACCCGTGGCTTCATGCAATCCTCTCACCTCTGCCTCCCAAATTGCTGGGATCACAGGCGTAAGCACTGCACCCAGCCTGCTGAGCAGTTTTTCCTTCTAGTCGGCATAGATTCCCTTTTTTCTCTTCTCACAGAGGAAAGATGGAAAAATGGAGACCATTTCTGCAATATTAAAAGCCATTGTCGCTGGGCTGGTTGGCTCAGCCTGTAATCCCATGCCTTTGGGAGGCTGAGGTGAGTGGATTGCCTGAGCCGGCGGGTTCGAGACCCGCCTGGGTAGCGAGACCTCATCTCTACAATAAATCAGAAAAAAATCGGCCGGGAGTGATAGCGCACGCCTGTAATTCCAGCTACTCGGAAGGCTGAGGCGGAAGGATCGCCGGAGCCCAGCAGGTCGAGGCTGCAGTGGCCGGGAGCGGCCACTACACTCCAGTCTGGGTGACAGAGTGAGACTCCGACTCAAAAAAACAGAAAAAAAAACCATTGTCTCTATTGCGGTACACATACATCATGGAATATTATGCAGCCATAAACGAAATTATGTCCTTTGTGGCAACACAGATGCAGCCAGAGGCCATTGTTCTAATCAAATTAATGCAAAACCACAAAACCAACATGGCACGTTCTCACTCATAAGTGGAAGCTAAACACGAGGTACACATAGACATAAAGATGGGAACAACAGCTACTAACAGGGAGGGAAGCAAGGGTTGAAAAACCACCTACTGGGTACTACACTCACTGTTTGGGTGACAGGTTCAATAGAAGCCCAAACCTCACCATCATGCAATATACTCATGCAACAAACACATATATGAACCCCCTAAATCTACAAAAACAAGTTGAATAGGTTAAAAAAAAAAACCTCATTTTTTCGTCTTGCCTCCACACTCCCAACTGGAAGGACCTAATTTAATAGGGCATTTCAGATGAAAAAACTGGCCCTCCTTACTTAACACCTCTTCCCTACTTCCTAATCCTTGCTCACTGAAGTGCAACCTAATTTTTGCTCCCAACACTCCACCAACTGCCCTTGATGAGATCACCAATAACTGTGTAATTGCCAATTTAATGCTTCCTTTCCTTCAGGACGCTTATTTCTGAAGCCTTCCATTACCCTCTGAAACCAAACTGATGATGGTCTCTTTTTGCCACCACTGTGTCTTAAATGGCATCTATTACATTATATTGCAATAATTTGTAGACACCCTGGAGAGACTCGGGCTGGGCTACCAGCATGAATGCCTGGGATACAAATGGGAAACTCACCCCTGGATGTCCTCATTTGACTCGCTCCATCTGTGCAAGGTAAAAAAGAGCAAAGACTCCTAGAAAAACCTGAAGGACTTCCCAGCACCAGAAAGGGAGGAGAGGGGAAATAGGTGTCCTACTTGCTAACGTATTTTTCATGTGGAAGAAACATGCAAAGGAAGTAGAGAGCCTTTGGACGTAGGTCTCCTGGTGTTCAGTAGAGCCTGATGTTGTTGCCAAGCAACAAGAACAAGGCTTAGGCTCAAGGACTATAAGTTCTTGTCTAGTTAGGAAGAAAATCTGAATGGGTGCTCAATAGGATTTCAGGAATCTATGGAGAATCAACGGTTAGATTGTTCAATGTTCGTGAGGTCTTCCTGCAGACCCATCCCAGTAGACCCTGGATTCTTATGAACATACCACCTTACTCATTATTGTTCTGGGCACATTCCTGTTATCTCCCTAGTCAAATTGAAACCCTTTTTCAAGGTTAGAAAGGAAGTCTAACTCTTATGGGTTCCATTTCCCTACATCCAGCATATAGTATTGTTTCAATAAAACCATACTGACTGATTGGTTGATTAATTGATTATTTGACCTACCATCCTAGCTGATTGTCAGAAATCCTCCTTTTATTTTTTTGGTGGACACAAATTCAGTGACACTTGTAGAGGCAAACTTTGCCTTTCAACTTTTAACTTCCATTGGTTTTTCCACTGTGTATGCCAAAGCCTTAAATTGATTCCAGTTGCTTAAAAGAGATGTATGTTTTTCTTCTATACATTTTAGGGGGGAAAAAAACGTTAAATGTGTTTTCCCTAGACTAGACCAAACCAGATAATTTTTTCCAGAAATGTATGAATGAACAACAAGGTGGTTACTTTGGAAGCTGACATACCATTATATTGGATTTCAGAAAAGTCAAGTAATCCCATATTTCATGTGACTCCAGGTGAAAGAAAAAAAATATTTAGTCAGCAACAGGAAAAGGAAAAATAAATTTAAAAGCTCTCTCGTGCAGATTTGTGATATAAAAGCTGAACAATTTAATGTAGAAGCAACACGACAAGTTATATTAGTCAGCAAATGTGAATTGCTTTTTAGACAAAAGAATATTCATGACTTTTTTTGCTGTTTAAAGATAAAATAGTTCTCTTTCTTGATTATAGAATCATAAAATGTTGAACCTGGAAAAGACTTTAGAGAATTAAATTATTTTCCACCCAAGTGCCAAGGCGGTGACTCTGCTAGTGCAAGGATTGTATTTTCTGCTCTCCCTTCAAAATGTCCACAGTGCTGAGTCAAATGCTATGAACTCAATTCCCTTAAATAAGTCAGTGATGTGGATGCTATTCACAGCTATAAGGAGTAAAAAAAAAAATCTTATCCCCACTTTCTGGAATTGTGTTTCTCTTTGACAACAACTCATTTCTGCAACATAGAGCTATTGTAATAATAGGGATTACATCTTTGGGATTTTTTCCTGTATCACTCATTAAAATGGTGCTTTTGTTGCCTGACAAGCGTTGGCTGGCTGCCACTTGCCTGCAGGCTCCAGTTCAGAGAGGATCTGCACATTGACCGGCCCATTCAAAAACTTGTTGCAAGGGCCTTTCCTTTATATTACCACAGTACAGGGACTTACAATGATTCCAGATCAATACTTCTCTCGGAGTTCCTCTAGGAAGTCCTACCAGCTGTCACGTAAGGGTAATTAACACATCTCTCTCAATTATGCATGCTGGTGGAAGAATTTCAAACATTTGGCTGGATAACAAACCCATCCCCTCTGTTAGAGAAAGGTCATCCCTCTGGCCATCTGGATATTTACTTTTCTTTAGAAATGAGCTTTATGGAATTTTCTGTCGGAAAAGGGGAGATGATGAGGACAAAGGGAATTTCCTAGTGAAAACGATTATGTCCCATTCAACACTGCTCATGCCCACACAGCAACAATCTTAAATCTTACCCTCAACCTTTACGATGTATTTATTCCACTGTCTGTTAACATATATCATGTTTAGTCTGTACACCGCTATGGCAAGAGCTGTCTTAGATGACTCTGAAGTTTACTGTTATTGATCTCTATAGCAGAATATTCATCTTTCCTCCTATGCATTTATAAAGGGTACAAGCAATCACTTTTGGGAGAGCTGAGAAAGAAAAGCAACTGAGAGGGATACAAGGATGGGTAAGCCCCTGCTCTTAAGAAAGGTGCAGTCTAGCAGGAGAGAATACACAAATGCTTGTAATACTACAGTCAAAATCCTTAGTTTCCATCAAGGTAAGCAGCCCATAGCCTTGTGGAGGAGGAGTTGTTTCTGAGTGGGACTAGGAAGGGCATCCAAGAAGGGCTTGTGGGGGTGGAGTTAGAGGGCATTCTGGGCAAAAAGAGCCCATGAGCATGGGCACAGGGGCAGGAAAGTGTGGGTGTTTGGAATCTGAGAGTAACCCGTTGAACTGCCATGTAGAAGACCACAGGAGCAAATGTAGGGAGAAAAACAACAATAATACGTTGAAACAGGATCGTGGGAGAGCTTGAACGCCCACATGAAGAATTTGGACTTTATTTGGCAAGACGGGACAATGAAAGACATTGAACGGGAAAATGAAAAAAATGTAAACATGACCTTTGCAACCAAGAGCAATTTCATTGCATCCCCTCAAATTCATATGTTGACATCTAAACCACCGTCCCTCAGAATATGACTCATTAGGAGACAGGGACTTTACAGAGGCAATCAAGTTGAAGTGAGGTCATTAGGGTGAGTCCTAATCCAATAAGAACGGTGTCCTTTTTGAAAGAGGAAATTTGGACACAGAGACAAGCATAAAGGGAAGACAATTTGAAGAGATACAGAGAGAAGACGGCCATCTACATCCCAGGAGAGGGTCCCCTTTCCTTGAGGTTCTCAGAAGGAACCAACCCTGCCAACACCTTGAATTTGGACTTCTTGCCTCCAGAACTGTGAGAGATTAAATTTCTGTTGTTTGAGCCACCCAGTTTGTGATACTTGGTTATGGCAGCCCTAGCGAACAAACATGGCTAGGAATAAAATAAGATGGTGGCAAAGGGAAATCCAAGAAAGGAAGAGAGATGAAAAGTGTTAGAGAGGGAGATACTTCATAACTGAACCCTTTGCAGAAATGTCAAGGTGTGAGATGTAGGAGATCCGACAATTAAGTTCATGAACTCATCCTAGAAAAGTGTTTCATCCTAGAACAAGTATTTCACCTTTGAAGTACTCCCCTTGGGAAGCTATGCACCAACACTAGTGTAGCCTACCTATCAAAGCAGTTTTGGAGCTGGAATGGCCATCAGAGCCATCATCATATTACCCTTGATCTCTTGAATGTCATTAAATGTCTTCCTTTCAATATTTCCTTTATCTTCAGATAAGGAAAAAAGTCACTGGGGGCCAGATCAGGTGAGTAGAGAGGGTGTTCCAATACAGTTATTTGTACAGTGCTGCCAACTTAAGCGTACAGTGACAAGTACATGAGCTTAATTGTCAGACCTCAACAAATAATGATGACAGCTCTGATGGCCATTCCAGAAAAAAAAAAGTTCCAGAATTGCTTTGACAGGTGGACTAGGCACTGGTATCGGTGCATAGCTTCCCAAGGATTTTACCTCAAAGGTGATCATAGTGGTATTCAGCGATGAGGTATGTAGAACTTTTTCTAGGATGGCTCGCGAACCCCATGGTCGGACTTCATAACAAACAACTCCTCATGCTTTTTTCAGCGTACGAATTGGACATACAAAGACCTGGGTTCTAGTTAGTTCTGACTCTGACTCCAAATAGTTCTGTGATCCCAGACAAGTCACATTCTTTGTCTAGCCTCAGTGTCTCTAACATAAAAGGAAGGGATTGCCCGAGATGATCTTACAGATTCCAGTCCCAATAACATGCAGACAGTACAATGCCAATTATAATGGTGTTTTATGTACCATTCATAAATATATGTTTGTATGTCTGTGTGTGTATGTGAGTGAGAGTTTAGTCCACCTGTTTCTAAAAGGAAATGTGAGAGAACTTTTGAAATTCAGCATTTTCAGCAAGTAGAAAATCGTCCCAAAGGAAAAGAGGAACATATTACAGATCACCTGAGATGAACTCATTATTAGATTGAACTTTAGCTCTGAGTTTCCTGGCAGTTAAGGCAAAAAGAAAAACATGTGCTTATTTTCTGATAAAAATCAATGTAATATGATTAGCTCTTGAGAAAAACATGTAGATATGTTGAGTGCTCAGATAAGATTACATTTAAGAATATGCTGATTCAGGATACATTAAGAGCCATGCAAAAGTCCATACTCTTTAATCCAGTAATTCCACTTTCACTGAGAAAATTTTAAAAAAAACCAAAAAACAGAGAGTGAGGGGAGAGGACTATATGTGTGAAAATGCTTGTCACCAAATTATTTACGAAAGTGAAGAACTCGAAAGAATCAGAATGGACGAAATAGTTCATTGCGATTGTGGTGCATTCACTCAAGCAAATATAAGGCAGACATTGCAAGCAATAAGACTCTCCAGCAGTGGAGAGAAGCACTGTGTATAATAGGCTCCTAAGAATAATCAGGAGATACAATTATTTCTTCACCAAGATTATAACTATATAACTATAGGAAAACAAGAAGTGAGTCCTTCCAACGTTGTCTTGATTATGGCAGGCGGGTGCTGTGAAGGGCAAATCCCCCTCCTCCGTGTTTCCAATTTTTAATAATGTTTACAATTAAATTTAAATGAACAAGCTAGCTCACGTACTTAAGCTTTTCGTTCTAGCTATGCTTTATGGGATTACATTTTTTAATTAAAAGAAAAGAGAAAGATTTCAGAAATGCAAAAATAGCAAACTGAAATTGTATTACTTGGAAAGAGCTGTTAATCAATTTCTTGAGATAACTTTGGTGTTTTTAGAGGAAATTTAAAACAAAAACCAAAACCCATGTGTTGATGTGTGGTGGTCATGCAGAGGTCCTCCCTACTTGCTGTGAGGTCACTGAAGCTGGCCGAATTAAGCACGTGTGGAGATACTGTAAAGGCACTGGGGATGGGGCAGGGGCCATCCTGTCCCTACACTGTCCTTAGCTCTGTCGTGAGCACTGTTCTAGGCCTCCACACTTTGCCTAAATCTCTTCAAAAGAATGTCAAGACACCAACCCTTCTCCTTTTGTATAACCAGTCCCATTCTTCGTTACAGATAGTTATTCTCTGTACCATTCTTGATTTTGTTTTTTTCTTTGAAGTCAGGAAAAGAGCTTCTGCTCCCAGCATTAATGTGAAAGAAACAGATCTTGTTCTTAGAGTTGAGTTGAAACATTGTAAGTAAGGCTTTAAATTTTTCAATCCCCATGGCATGTGAGACTAATCTAGAAATAATCTAGGCTAGGCAATAACTTGGGAGGAAAAAACTGACTCACAGAAGACAAGTATAGGTGCACATGTCAACAATTGCCCAAGTACTTGTTCCAAGCACATGAAATCTATCAATATAATGCTCTATGATAATAGAATAAGGAGAAGGAACATATTTCAACTGATGCATAAAGAGTGTTTAATAACATCTACATCCTTTCATGATCAAGATGAAGAAGTTTCTCTTCTACTTACCAGCAGTTTCCCCTCCCTTTTCTGGGTCCTTTTCCCCAAGTTCATGTTTTTTACTTTTTTTTTTTCATGATATCTACTATTTTCTTTCTACGCCAACATCTTGTATTGGATTAACAAATCCAGTACTTTGTACTGGAGTGTTAACAAGTTCAGTATTGTCATTGTAAGAGGCCTGGCCCAGAAACAGTAGGAAATGCCTCCAAGAAATAAATCTATGTAATGGTTGGTCTCAGAGGCCAGGAGACCTTAGTAATGTCTCTTCTTCCCATGCCTGAATGACTCAATGCTGTAACCACAGCCATTAAGTTTAGAATTCAAATATCAGTAGCCCACCACTCATATCCACTATTATTACTTATTATTTACTACTTATAGGTTTCTAATGAATTAAAATTCCTCTCAACACAAACTTTTTTTTTTTCTGAGCCCCTATATTACTAAGTATGTTTTCACTGCCTATTGATTGGGAACACCCCTTCCAAAAGTTACCGTGAAATCAGTTAACGACTGTCTGTCTGAAGCTGCATTTCATTCCTCACTGTAGAATTTATAACTTTGGAAGCTGTCATACATGCTCTTGCAAAACACTTTAGTCCACAAGCAGTGCCTGGCGATACATGCCACCATGTTCCCCTGATGAAAACACCGCATCCACTGGTGCAGCGATGGCCTATGGAAGGAAACGCTGGTAAGTTCAGAGGAAAATATGTTCTAGAAAATTCTTAGGAGGAACTGCACGTAGATATCCCCAAAAATATGAATGCCTCAATACCTCAGCACCATGAACTTGAAAGTCGGGACTCCCAGTGGCATACCCTAATGTCTAAGGGTCCAAAGGCTCTTGGCCTCTTGGCATCTGTCAAGCTAAAAATATGTCCAGCTGGGCTCGGTGGCTCAGCCTGTAATCCCACGCCTTTGGGAGGCTGAGGTGAGTGGATTGTCTGAGCCCGCGGGTTCGAGACCCGCCTGGGCAGGTGAGACCTCATCTCTACAATAAATCAAAAAATTAGCCGGGCGTGGTAGCGCGCCCCTGTGGTTCCAGTTACGTGGAAGGCTGAGGCGGAAAAATCGCCGGAGCCCAGCAGGTCGAGGCTGCAGTGGCCGGGAGCGGCCACTGGGCGACAGAGTGAGACTCCAACTCAAAAAAAAAAAAAAGTTCAATGTGACAACTTTAAATCCTGAAAATAGAAACTGAGCTGTCAATTTCCTTATTCTGATGCAGTTTTCAGTGGTGTCCCTTGCTTTGTTTTTCTTTTCCACGTGTCTAACGACACTCCTGCCTTCTCACCACCATAGGCCCCACCCTTTCACAGAAGTGAGTGTAAGAAGAACTTAAATTCTAATCAGCCAATGTTTTCTTTGTAGGACATCCCATTGAAATTAAAAAAAAAAATCTTATCGAACAGAAGAGTGAAACTGAGGGAAATGGGATTTGGTAGGATTTGAGGGTGAGTCTTCATTGTGAGATGTGAATGGAGTGGCAGGGGCTTAACCAGGACTTTGTGCTCTGCCGTAGAGACGGTCTTCCCTCTCACTGCTCTTCCTAGAGAAACTTCTGCAACCTGCTGCCCAAACAGAACAGAGGTTGATGGATGGCTTCCCACACACCACTCCACTCCTTCCGCCCCCCACCCCCAGCACAGCACTGCCCCAGGTGGTGGTAGCAAAGACCCACCATTCCCCATCCATTCCCAACTGTTTGGATTTTTAAGGCTGGGAAGGAGGCTGCCGGGACAGCCGCCCATCTCCTTTCAAGGAGGGCGCTAGGAGAGGCCTGAGGGCTGGCACGCTGGAGGCAGGGTGACCCGCTGCGTCTGGGCTTCTTGTATTTAAATCCTTTACGCTCTCCCAGGCTCTGACCTGCTCCCTGATCATAAGGGCAGAGCTAAATGGAGATCTGTATGAGATCAGCAGTATTTAGCAATTGGGAGTTTGACATAATGCACTTTCTCATAATTTATTAAAGTTGCTAATACATTTAAAAAATATGTGAAGAACATGGAAACCTCTTGGTAATATGGTCCAGTGCATTAACCCTCCATTGATTTTGCATCTCAATCAGAGGAAAAGCCAAAGTCCTCACGATGACCGGTAAGGTTCACTATCTGGTCACCTCACTCTCCCCACCTCTCCAATCTTAGTTATTGCTCTTATTGTCGCTCACTGTGCCCCAACCACACTGACCTGGTTGCAATTCCTAGAATACTCTAGGTCCGCTTCTGCCTCAGGACCTTTGCACGTCCTGTCTCCTCTCCCCAGAATCTACCAGGCTTACTGCCTGCTTCCTTTATGTCTTGAATGGTATCTTGTCATTAAGACCTTCTTTGGTCACCCTAGCAAAAGTTGCAGAGTTCTCCATCCACATTCTTCCTATCCCTCTCAGATTTCATTTACTCCCTAGCACTTATCACCCTCATGCGCACTATATATTTTACTTATTGATCTTGTTGAGTGTATTTCTTCCCCTATGAAAATGGAAGCTGATGAAGGTAGGGACTTTTGCCTGTTTTGTTCATTGTCTTATCTCTAGTGCTGAAAACAGTGCCTGGCACAGAGTGGAATAAATTAAATATGCATTGAATACATGAATGCTTATTTAATATGCATTGACTGAATGAATGATTGTAGTTAATTCTGTCCAGGGACATGATTATTGGAAGCATCTTGTCTTGGTCTTTTCCTTCTACTGAGACAACCTGTTGCTAGGATACTATGATCAACAACTCTAGTGGCCAAGGGCTTCCAGGTGGAGGGAGAAAGTTGGAAGAGGTTTGCCCTTGACTTTCAAGAAAGCGAAATTATAATCCTGACTTTCCCACCTCCTAGCTCTGTGGTCACTGACAGGCTAGTCAACCTAGGTCAGTTGCTTCTTTGTAAGTAAGGACCTCAGTTCATTCGATATATAAGATTGACATCATGATACAAAATTCGGGGTTATTGTAAGAATCAGGGTCACAGCATGTAAACCTCAGGCATTTAGTAAGACTTCATTAAAATGAAACTCATTTTCATAGGCATAAATCGTGTGTATTAATTTATAGACGTTTGCATTATTGGTAAAATAGGAATGCATATACTTGTTGGTATTCTCATTTCAGGGAATGTGCTGAATCTGTTTTAATACTTCCTGCAGTAGTATTTTTTTTTTTTTTTGTCTTATGGAGGGAAAAGTCTTCTACATATACTTTTGTTAAATTCTTGAATGTGGCTGGGTATGGTGGCTATAATCCCAGCACTTTGGGAGACTGAGATGGGAGGATTGTTTGTGCCCAGGAATTTGAGACCAGCCAATCTTGTGTGCATTTGTGTTATTAATGGACCCTAAAATGAAAAGAAATTGCAGTTAAAATCACCTTCAAGGTATATTTATTTGCCCAGATCTCATGCCCAGTTAGCCGGGGTCTTTCCTTGTGAAATGTGAAATCTGTGTCTTCCAAAATTGTATTTGTTAAGCAAACATTGAGCACTGGCTGTCTCTCAGGCACTGTGCTCTACGTTATCGGCTATTCCCAGTGGTATGAGAGGGGCTCTGCTCAGGAGCAATGTAAAAGCCTGAGGTAGGATGACACTGATACTGATATTGATCATGGTAATAGCAGGCATCAGGGGTTAAGTGTCGCTCCAGAGGTAGAGATTGTAAGAGATGTGCAGAGAAGGGAAAAATGTTTTCTCAAGGAAGGGTAGGGAGTAGCTGGAGAGTCATTTGAGGGAGGGAAGGTCAGTGAAGCCGGGCCTTGGAAGGGAAGTAGAACTTGGACCATCAAAATGGGGCTGAACCACCTTTGGGAGGCTAAGGTGAGTGGATTGCCTGAGCCCACGGGTTTGAGACCTGCCTGGGCAGGCGAGACCTCATCTCTACAATAAATCAAAAAATTAGTTGGGCGTGGTAGCGCACACCTGTAGTTCTAGCTACTTGGAAGGATGAGGCGGAAGGATCGCCAGAGCCCAGCAGGTCGAGGCTGCGGTAACTGGGAGCGGCCACTGTACTCCAGTCTGGGCGACAGAGTGAGACTCCAACTCAAAAAAAAGAAAGAAAGAAAGAAAGAAACTTCTAATATTTTTTTGAAAGTAGGATTCATTGAGAGGACAGAAAAGCTCCCACAGTGGGAGGGGACCTGAGGGGATTGCCCGAAACTTCTAACATTCAAGAGAATGGTAACTGTATAGTCATTAAACAGAATCATTAGAAGAGTATTTAAGGACATGGGAAAATGCTATGATATTAAAAGTGACAAAATCAAGATAAAATGTATATATGTAATACAATCTTATTATTAAAGAAAAAGGGCAGAAAAGATGCCAAATGGGGTTGCTCTGGGTCATCAGCTTATTTTTTCTTGCTTTTTAAATACTTTTCAACTAGTTACACAATGAATGAGAATTACTCTTGCAGTCATAAAAAGAAGTCTCTTCTGTAATCCCATTGGATGACTTATACCTCACCAGCCAGACACATTTCCATTGTGCAAACACACTGGGTGATTTCTATAGGGAAGGGAATCCCAGAAACATGGGATTTTTTTCAGAGTGATATCCCAAATTAGGCCAGGAAGGCAGACTAGTAAAACAGCTCTCTGTTCCTTTCTATACCATTCACAAAAGACTTTCTGGAGAAATGCCCCAAGTCCCTTGGGGCAATCTCACTCATATTGATTTTGATTTTTTGGTTTTCACTTGCTAAAGAGTCCTTCAGTTCCCTTCTGACATTCTTTTTGGGAATCCCTCCTGTATAACATGGCAATGTCTAGCTGGGCTGATCTGAATATTATAATCTAGTTAACAGTTTCAGGACAATGATA